>NC_133666.1:416263241-416352453 GCF_037893015.1 Macrotis lagotis
TCATATTATATCATCAGTTGGGCATCTTTGCAATTTGACTTGTAAGAGTTATTAAAGAGTTGAAGTAGACTCTGCTCCAAACTGGGGCTCACTTGGTTTGGAGCCATATTCTAAAATGCCCAGATATCTCAATCCCAGCACTCATTGTGCTTTTATCAAACTTTGGGGAAAGGGTTTTTAGAACAATGAAAAACCCTAAAGGCAAGTCATTTTTTTTGAGAGAAGAGAATTTCTTTCTCCTAGAGAATTTTCCCCCTCAGTACCTATTGCTCAGTTTTATCCAGTCTCAGATAGTTAGCTGGGACCACAGAAAATTTAGGTGACTTGCAGAGGATCACAGAGCCAGCATGTGCCAGAAGTGGGACCCCATACAGGTCTGAAGGTCTGGAATTTCCTGATTGAGGTTAACTCTCCCAATACTGTGCCAACTCTGCCTTTATAAACTACATTATGAAGTGTTTATTGAAAATAAGTCTGACCTTAGCTATTTGCTTTTCAAAAATCATTCAGGTGTCTAGAAGAAAGCAATTTGGATACTTGTAATTTTTTTCACCTAAATAAAGAATCCAAATGTGAACATGATATGCAGGAACATTATGGAACTTTATAACTGCCCCCCCCCCCCCAGAGCTTCCAAGGTCCATAAAATAATGAATGGATGACAAGGGTACATAAAATCTCACATTGGCTCCTTTGGCAGATATAATCTTGTTCTTAACTCTTTTATGTTTCATAAAAGGGAGAAATTTACCACTTTTCAAATCATCATTCAATTACTAAATGCAGAGCGAGAGCAAAATGCTTGTTCCTTTGAAGCATCAACAAGCTAATTAGGTAAACAAACATTTAATTGGATTTTTAAAGAATGTCTGTTTCTACATAAGTTTCCTTTATACAGGAGTAAGGCTGCCCTTACTCAAAGCCACATGCTTTAACTTTTACATAGTACCTGTGACAGTCTTTCTAGACCCTTTACCAAGTTTGGTTGGTCACTGTGATCATCAGTTATATTTCATTGATAAAATGAACACAATACGGAAACAATTATGTAAAATAAACCTGCAGCTACAAAATTAAGCAATATGATAAAATAATCTTATTTGGTATTTGCATAATGGCAAATTATGCAAATATTTATATAATATTTGTGTAATGAATATCAAATTAACTGAACTACAATATTTTGCATTTGTAAAAGTGGCAAAGTGCACATAGGATATAGAGGAAAATTCTAGTTTCACAATTTAGCATTAGAAAGAACATTTCAGAGTGAGGAATTTAGTCACAGAGCCACTGTGTCTTATTGATGTAGAATCCAAATTCTTTGTACTCTAAATCCAATTATTTTTTTCCTCTACATTATAAGCCTCTACAAAATTATGGGTCCATATGAATGATTTAGAATTGAAAAGGGCCTTTTAGAGTGGGGAAACTCAGTCACAGAGAATTTGAGCATTTTGTCCAGGGTCACACACCTAATTAGTAACTAATACATGATTTGCACAAGTCTTGCTAATGCCAAGGCCAGTGCTTTTGAAGAGGTAGCATGATTGAAGTCAAAAGATGGGTTCAAGTTTTATATATTATATTTAGTAGTTATGTGACTATAGATTAGATACTTAACCTCTAAGAGGTTCTGTTTCCATCCTCAGTATAATAGGCATAGAAATACTCTTACTGCCTTTTATGGGAGATATTGCGATTTAGCACAAAAAGTATTAGATAGCCTGGTTCAAGAATCAATGTTCTGGTTCTTACTAGTCTATGTGACCTTGGGCAAATCATGCAAACTCTTCATTTCAATTTCTACAGCTTTAAAAAGAAGAGGTTGGACTAAATGAGCTCTAAGGTTACTTCCAGCTTTAAATCTATGATGCCTATCAGTGTGATATGAAAGCTCTGTAAACTCCATAAAGTGATAAAATGAGTCATTTATTATAAATGAATACTTTATATATAAAGATTTTTGAATCTACCAAAGTGGACTGTAAAGTAGGTAAAATATGTGTAGTTAGTCAGCTGAAGTGTTGAGTTTTATCTAAGGTCAAATAGTCAGTTTGTAAATGGAAAAGTAGATCTTTAACTGAATTTCTTTATCTAAATCCAATGTTTTCCACTATACTATTGTCTCTCTCTAAGGGAGCAGTTAGGCCTCACAGTGGATAGAGCACCAGCTCTGGAGTCAGGAGGACCTGAGGTCAAATCCAACCTCAGACTTGACATTACTAGCTGTGTAACCTTGGGCAAGTCCCCTTAAACCCCAATTGCCTTCCATCCATCTCCAGTCATCCTGATTCTGCCCAGTGGATCCAAATGGCTCTGAAAGAGAAAATGAGGCTCATGACAGCACATCACCCTCTCACTTAAATCCAATTCACTTGTTTGTTATGGTATCATCTCCCTGATGTCATGGTCTTCTTTTAAAACAAAAGGCAAACATCAACCTGTCTAAAATGAAGGATCCTCCAAAATGAATTAGTTTGGCTGACTGACTCTTAATGTGGTATAGACTGTGTTGAAGTTGCACAGTCACTAGACTTTCAAACTCTAGGACTAGTCACCAAGTAATGAGGACTTGGATCAAGAAGTATCACTATCTTGCTATCAAAAATTGATAGATCTAAATTATTTCTGGTGGTTGTGTTTCAAAAAAAGATTTTTGAAATGGAAAATCACATTTTAAAAAATCTTATTTTTATTTTGATAACCTTTAGTTTTTTTTATCATTATTACTTTATAATATAATCATCCCCCCCCCTTACTGGCCTCTACCTAGTGAACTATGTAACCAAGGAGGCAAAAAAAGTAGGCAAACAAACCATCAAAAAAAAAAAACCCAACCAAAAAACCTACCAACAATCATGTCTAAGAAAAAATGGAATATGAATCCCCAATAATGCTCGACCTCTGAAAAAAGATGCAGTAGATACACGTTGTTATGTCTTCTATTGAACTAAGTTAAAGAAATAAATGATGCATTTTCTTGGCCAAGAGATATAATTTTGGTGAAGGAAGCATCAAAATCTTTATGGCGTGGTCCCTAGTTTGGGTGACCTGGTGATTGATGAGTAAGAGTAAGTCTAAGTAACTTGTTTCCAGTATGACTATGATACAAAGTGAACCCCCATGGATAAGGATGTTGGCATTGTGTTTGTTAACTGTTTCACCAGTCTCTGATGTGCCACCTGATAATGCAAATCCTGACTAGAAGCAACAGATCCTATTATGAAGAGGAGATTGTTTCCTTGATGTAAAGCCCCCAAAGTAACAACTGCCAGCATCTTTGCCATTTACAAATTCTGGAGCATGTTATCTAGCTTACCTTTCCTGAGGTGGGCTTGTTTTCAGCATCTCTTCCTTAGCATGCCAAACAATGGAGGAGAGTCTGTGTGTCTGTGTAGACACACACACACACACACACAATCACATAAACACACAAAGGCGTTCTTATTTTGATTTTTAACAAATTTAATCTAAAATTATTGCTTCTTTAATTTATAGTTCTTCTATGATTGACTTATAATTTCCTCCCTTCCCTCTCAAAATGCCAGTATGTAATGAAACAATCATCTCCTCCTTTGCTGTTTCCCATTTCAGGTTTTCTAAAAGTTATTCTTTTGAGACAACCTAACTAGAGTCAGACACAAAAGAAATTCTCAGGTTGTAGACCCTCTGTTTAAAACCATCTTGAGAAGTCTCAGTGTGTAAAATGCTACAAATGACTCAAGCTCTATACCGACACCTGTTTCCACTCTTACGTTTTCAATGGTGAAGGTAAGGTAATAGTATATCAAAAAAAGAAGAACTATATTAGTGCCGAGGTTTAACACTCGTCATAAGAAACATTTGAAAATCTTCTTGAAACTCTACCATCAATTGAGGATAAAACACGCAGCATGCCATTCTCAAACTACCCACCAACTCTAAGATAAGTGGCATTTTTGAAAGGGTCTTTGTAAGCTAGATAACATGCTCCAGCTTTGTAAATGACAGAGATGCTGGCAGTTGTTACTTTGGGGGCTTTACATCAAGGAAACAATCTCCATCTCTTCATAATAGGATCTGTTGCTTCTAGTCAGGATTTACATTATCAGGTGGCACAACAGAGATTGGTGAAACAGTTAACAAACACAATGTCGCCATCCACCTGTGCAGGGAACAATAAAAGTAGCAATTGCTCCTGCATCATTCACTTCTCATGCTGAGCAGCACAGCCCACAACTTTTCACATTATCCCAGAATGAGACTTTTTTAGACAAATTCAGGCTGCTGTCACATCAATGGGAACATTTTGCTCATGTGAAATGAGCACAGCTGTTGGAGAAAATCTTAACAGCATTGGAAATGGGGAGATGGGAGGGTATTGCTTCTTCCCAAATGTTCACATTCCTACCTGCTTCACTTTTGGACAACTGAGCACATCTTCTGTGCAGCCAATGATGCAGAGGGAGAGAGAGAGAAGGGAGGGAATTTCTGTGGAGTATTGAATGTTGAACACTTCATGTTTTTTAATGATGAATTTGGAGAATGTCCCAGATTATACATCTGCCCGAGCATAATAGCTCACACTTCAGAGAATGAGTCTTACAAGGGAGGCAGTGAGAACAACTACACTGATTCACAGTGGGTGGACGGCATTTTCTCTTCTTTCTGTAAGAAGGATCTATCTGTGTTACCCTCTGTCCTCCGCCAATTTAGCTGCTGGCAAATGTTTGCAGTCAGGAGATAGAGTAGTTGGCACATATGCTCAGTTGGTGGAATGCCATGCCTGGGACTCTGTGGAATTCACCATATAGCAATTGCTCCACTGAGAATAGGCTGAGATAGAAGGGTCAAGGAGCCACAGAGAAAAAGAAGGGTATCTCCATCTCCAGGCTATATCTTTTTTTTTTTTAGTTTTTTTTGCAAGGCAAACGGGGTTAAGTGGATTGCCCAAGGCCACACAGCTAGGTAATTATTAAATGTCTGAGACCGGATTTGAACCCAGGTACTCCTGACTCCAGGGCCGGTGCTTTATCCACTACACCACCTAGCCGCCCCTCCAGGCTATGTCTTAGGAGCTTTTTGTGTTTGCTCTTATTCCATCTCCTTCAGAGTCTCACTTTATTTTTGAGCTATAGCCAAAGCATCAAATGCTCATGAGAGATATCTGGCAGTGCCCCATGGAGTAAATAGGAAGTGTATCATTCCCCAGTTTTTTCTTTCTTTCCTGGTCAATATGTTCTGTGCTCTGTACATCTTTTTACTAAAAATGCAATTGTTTGTTGAATTATCTGAGTCAGTGTTCTCATTCACTTAGACCCAACACACATAATACAGCTCTGACCCATGTGAGGAACAGTATAAGTGAATTATTTCAGGGTAAAAACATCTGAGACTTTAAGGTAGCCAGAAATAATAGATCATAGACTATAGAACTGGAAGGAGGCTTAAAGATTAGTTTAATCAAATTACCTCAGTCTTCAGATGAGGAAACCAAGAAGTGTTTTGCCAAAGTCACATAGGTAGTTAGTGATAGAACGGGGAAAACAACTCAGGTCTCCTGGTTTCTTAATCTTAAATTGAAAAATGCTATAAAATGTCAGCTTTTACTAGCTATCATTATTATGATTAGAGAGAGCAAATTGGTATTTTTTCAATCCCAGCATAAGAAAAGAGCCATATTAAGTGCCTAATATATACAGTTCACTAGGCTGGGTCTTCAAGATACAATGAACAAAAATGGTCCTTGCCCTTAGGATTCTCATAACACCAGAGACATAGGCATATCTTAGAGAACATCTGGATACATGAGTAGCATTTTTTGTTTGCTTGTTTTGTTTTTGTGGGGATGGGTAGTATTAAAGAGAATGCTGACAGCTGAGTAACTCAGTGGATAGAGTACTAGGCTTGGAGTCAGGAAGACTCTTCTTTATGAGTTCAAATTTGACCTCAGACACTTACTAGCTGTGTGATCCTAGGCAAGTCACTTAACATTGCTTGATTCAGTTTTCTCATTTGTAAAATGAGTTCAGAAAGAAATAGCAAACCATTCTATGATATTTACCAAGGAAATCCCAAATGGGATCAAAAAGAGTCAGACATGACTGAACAACAAATTAGAGGAGACACTTTAAATTTCTTAACAAGGTACTCTTCTAAAGTTGGTGCTTACTGAGGTAAAAGACAATCTGCTTCACAAAGAAAAAGAGATATTTTGGGAACAGAATGGTTTAATTTTTCAGTAGGATTTTAAACTGAGTTTCTCAAAGATATGTTGACTAGCACATAAAATGAACTACTCTGGGGAAAGAACTAAACTTCAATAATAACTTCTAATAATAGTAGCATTTGTATAGATCTTTAAGGTTTGCAAAGTGCTTTATAAATATTATCTCATTTTATCTTCCCAACTACCCAAAGAGGTAGTATATAGTGTTTTAAAATTTGCAAAGATTTTTACAAATATTATCTCAGTTGATCCTTAAAACAATCATGTAAAGTAGTTGCGATTACTATAATTATTATTTTACAGATGAGGAAATTGAGTTAGGCAGAGGCTAAATGACCTGCCAAGGTTCACATAGCTAGTAAATGATTAAGTTGGGATTTGAACTCAAATGATCTGATTTCAAATCTGAGTTCCATTTGTACCACCAACTGCCTTTTAGAACTTGCCATACTACAGTAAATCTAAATTATCCTGGATGCAGATACTCCTTTAAATATTAGATAATAATCCATGCTCACTTTTAAATCATGTACCATATTAGACTATGGTCTTTTATAAATTCTTAAGGGAAGTATTGTTATGGGTATCAATGGAGTTGATACTGGCAGTATCTACTTAATTACATTTTATCAGTTTCCTTTTAAGAGACTTTCCTCACAATTTGGTTAGTATAGAACATGAAGTATTAGCTCCTTGTCACATGAGACATAAAGAATGGGCATAAGGAATCGGTGTTCCTGAAGATGGGAAGATTTGTTTTGAAAGAAATCTGTCTGACTTAGCATTAGTACCCAAATGAATGCAAAGACAGAGAGGAACAGTGTTCATGTAAGGTGTGGTTTTGTGTCTGTTGTGTGTGTGTGTGTGTGTGTGTGTGTGTGTGTGTGTGTGTGTATCTGAACTAGGTTTGTTCAGAATATAGAATATCTGATTCATTTGCTCCCTTGTTCTTGCTTTATGAATGGCCCATTCTCTATTCCCATAAACCATTTTTATTCAGGCAGGTAAGAACAGGATCCTTTTGCCATGAGGAGAAGTAGGCCATCAGATAAAGATTCTTAGTGACTGATGCATTCCCATGAGTGCAGACCTTAATTCCAAAAGAATCTGCCACCTTCTGCACATCTTATCACATACCTCAATTTTGGCATATATTAAAATGGGGATACAGTTTCCTTCATTTGCTTTTGAGAGAAATGATCCTTAATAACCAATGATTTGGGAGATCCAAAGTTTCCCCTTTTCTACAATCATTATTTCAAAGTCCAGTCTCTTTTCAATCATGGTCAGATCCCACCCAACCTTATATAGAATTTAATGTTGGTTAATCTACTCAGTTTTAAGTGGGTATAAATCCTTTGATGAGATTGCCCAAACTAAAGGTAATTTAGAAGTAAATGACATAATCAAAGTCTATTAGAATAGGCCCAGCTGCTCAATGAATGCTCAATTCATTCTCTTTCTCTCATTACTTGTGAGCCAGAGTTCATTGACACCTCTCTAACATCCACTTTTTCAAGGCTTGACCCTGCTGCCATGAGGGTCTTTTGCATTCCAGAGTGTCATTCATCTCTTTTATTAAAATGCTAGCATTATTAATAAAATGAGTAATTATCCAGAAATTATGACTCTTGAACTTTTTAAAAATCATACTTTGTTATTAAAAAAACTCCCAGGTTCATAACATTGGTGGGTCACTCCAAAGCACTCCAAAGTATTGACTGAGCTAGTTATCTCCACTTACTTCTTTGAACCAGGTGAACTACTGGGAGTGATAGTGAAAGGAAGGTTGCAAACATCTGGTAAATATTTTTAATTAGAAAAGTGTTCTGCTAATGGTTGAATACCACTACTAATTAATTTGCATTATATTTAGATTAAGATGGTTTTGACTGTTTCTCTGGTCCTTGGATTCCTTGAATCTAAATATTTTATATCTCTGATGATGTCCTTTGATTGCACCATGTTTTTCCGGCACCATTCTTTTTCAATAATATTCTGGTGAATACATGCCATGACCCTTTCCATAACTTTTGAGTTAACTTGCAACTTTTAATTCTTTGGAATCTTAGGTGCTTCAAAATTTCTAGTCATATGAAAGTATGTTAATGCTAAAAAGATGTATTTCCTGGTATATCTTGGGGTCATTAATAACCTTGCATAATTTCTAAAATGTAATTCTTTTCTATTCTGAGCTCAGTTCATGGGTCAATTCTCTCCTCAATTCACTCTAGCATCTGTTTAATTGATATGTATTGATTGACCAGTCCAATAATCTATTTGCATATCTATGTACCAGTAAGCTATCGAAAATTTTGGTCATGTTGAAATGAGATTAGAGAAGAAATTAGTTAAAAAAAACTTTCTAAATTGCACAAGCACATGTAAGGTACCAGTAAATGAATGGAAGAGACTTTCAGACTTTGATAATGGAAACATGATGAAACATTTCCATGAAATGCTTGACTATCAAGTTTTTCTGAGACAGAGAAAAGAAGTGGTCTGTACCATGGTAAAAGAAACAGATTTAAGGGTTCTTAGATGTTTTTACTGAAATTGTTGGTAAGTTTTTCTTGACATCAAGCTTAAATTTGTCTCTTCAACTTTTTACCCATTGCTCCTGGGTTTGCCTCCAAGAGCTGAACAGAACAAATCTAGCCTTTTTTTTTTTTACACAAGAGGCTCTTCAAATACCTGGCAAAGCTATCCTATCCCTCCTATATCTTCTTTTCTACAGTCTAAGCCAGGACTGACAAACTATGACCCATGACCAAATTCAGCCAGCCCATTTCTATGCCACCAGGAAACTAAGAATGACTTTTATTATTTTTAATTAAAGTTTTATTGTATTTAAAAATGTTAAAGCAGTTTTTAGTTAAAGCAGGGTCTTAAAAAAACAGGCTATGGCCTAGATTTCACCCTTGACCCATAGATTAACAGTCATTGATTTACATTTATCTAGTTCTTTCAAATGGATTCAGTCTTTTGCAGTGATACTTAGCTTCCTCTGAACATTTTCTGGTTAATCACTGTAGCAGAGTAAGTAGGTCTAGCAGCTCCCTACTACTGGACACTTGGTTCAAATCCTACCAAGTACCAGACATTGTGTAAGGCGCTGGAGTTGCAATGGCAAAAATGAACAGTCCCTGTCCTCAAAGATCTTAAATTCCATTGAGGGAGATAACATAGACACATAGAAATTGAGCAAATATATGTAAAATAAATACAAGAAAAGTTTAGGGAGAAGGAATTATAAGCTGGACTTATGGAGGAGGAGGAGACCCTTGAGGAAACTAGGAATTCTATAATGGAGATGAGGAAAAGAGTTCATTTTTATACATGGAAGCAACCCAGCCAAAGGCACAGGGATGGAAGATGGAATGACATGCCTGTGAAGCAACATGGAAGCCAACTTGACTAGACTGTGGAGTGTATGTCAAATTGGAGACAGACAATGAAAGGCTTTAAGCATCAAACAGGAGTTAAACATTTGAACTGAGGGGGGCAGGGATCCACTGCCATAGTTTATGGACAAGGAAGTGATGTGGTTTGACCCAGGCTTTAGAAATATCATTTTGATAGCACTGGTAGATGGGTTGGAGAAGGTGGAAATTTGAGCAGTTAAGGAGTACTAGTATAGGTGAGAAAGAATAAAATCTCCAATTAGAGTGGTAGCTGTCAGATAAGGATAAAGGGACAGGATGCATAGCTATTTGATAAAAGAGCTACATAATAAGGCATGATTACTTAGGTCAACTTACAGAATGAAATTTGACTTTTCTTGTTTGTCAGTCACATCTGACTCTGTGATCTCATTTGAGGTTTTCTTGGCAAGACACTAGAGTAGTTTAGCATTTCTTTCTCCAGCTCATTTTACAGATGAGGAAACTGAGGCAAATAGGATGAAGTGACTTTGCCAGGGTCATACAGCTTATGTTTGAGGCTGGATTTGAACTCAGAAAGAAGAGTGCTCCTGATTACAGCACTAGGGCTCTGACCACTGTGCCACCTGGGACTTGTTATTAAAGGAAATGTCTATCCAGACATGTCTTGGAGCATGGTGGGAGGGAGAGCTACAACAGTTAGCAAATTATACTATATGGACAATTATATATTTTATAGAATTAATCATGAAACTCATATTTAGAAAGGGCTCTCAGAGGTCATCTAACTCAACTCCTGTTTGGATAAAAATCATATCTCCATAATTCTTATCCTCTAGAAAAAGCACTTAGTCTTTATTTAATAGCCTCTAAGGATAGAGAGCATAGTATATAACAAGGTCTTCCAATCTATTGTTGAAAATATATAGTTGTCAGGAAACTCTACCTTCTTTAGACCCATACCTTCATCTAGCTGTAACTTCTGTCTTTCATGCTCTAAGTGTCATTATTTCTATTCTCTGATTTCTGGGAGGATGCAAAACAAGTTCAGTCCTTAGTCCATAGGATAGTCCCCTAAATACTTAAAAATCATTGTCAGAGTCACTCTTCCTTTAAGTTTCTTCCTCCCCAGATCCTTCAATTATCCATGTATGACATAGATCATTTAGTTGTCAGGCAGAGACTCTTTTATTCTTATAAAAATGGAGTTAGGACCCGAATTCAAATTCAATCTCAGGCACTTACTAGTCATGTGACCTTGGGAGTCACTTCATTTCTTTTTTCTTTTTTGGCTTGTTTTTTGCAAGGCAGTGGGGTAAGTGACTTGCCCAAGGGCACACAGCTAGGTAATCATTGTCTGAGATCAAATTTTTATCTCAGGTCCTCCTGACTCCAGGGATGGTGTGCTATCCACTATGCCACCTAGCTGATAATTATCGAGATAATTATAGTGTTTACTCTCAGAGTTGCTAAGAGGATTAAATGAAATTATACTTATAAAGTACTTTGTAAACATAAAACATTTTATAAATGTTAGTCAATATTATTATACATCATTATTTTGATAAAAGGGGAAGAATTATTAGAAAATATAAAAACAGATGGAAAGTTGATGAAAAGATCAAAAGAGCACATCTATTGGCACCCACAATAATACAATAGTTGTATTTTGTAGGGCATTATTTGACATGTAACCAGTTAAATCCAGTTTAAACAATTTTTAAGCTTTACTTTAATTGCATTCTTACTCTAATTTTATTTCTGAGGAATTCTGTCCATTTGAAATCATTGTTCCTTCTAGTCTGCATGGAAGTTGGTAATTAATTGGTTTTTATCACTTACTTCATATAGCACTGATTTCTTCTCTTTGACACTCCAATTGTTTAATATTTTGTATACATTATTTATGCCATATCCTACTAAACTGTATATATATAAGTTTTACTTCTAATTTAATCTATTATCTGCTTGAATGGTTAGGATAAGCTTTCCACACAATATGTCCTCAATTTTAAAAATTAATTTCAAGAGTAAACACATTACTCTACATGTGAGCTATCTTGATCCTAACAACCATTTCATCCAAAAATAAATACCATATGAGCAGGATCACATTCTGCATTTTGGGAGGAAATCTCCTTGGCCATTGTTACCTAGTTTTTGTTAATGGTGCTAGCATTAGACATTCTCTTCAATAATAGATGCCTGTCACTGATTCATACCCTCTCATACTAAGCAACTTATTTAGCAGGACAAATTGCTAGTCATTCACCATTATATTAGAAAATCTACTCCTTCCTAGTATTTGACTTCTCTTTCTAAGATAGCAGTGTATGACAATCTCTTTGGTTATAATGGAGAGGAGGTAGGAGAACAGGAGGCAAGATATGTATATTTATTAAATATATTATACATACATACACACACATATATGATAAATAGTAAATGGAATAGAGAAAGGGAATGTTGTAAGGGGATGGGGGTAAAACTCACTGCTGAAGCTATTCGGAATTTAAAAGGAAGCCAGTGAAATCAGTTTTTGGAGTGTAGAAGGGAGAGTATTCCAGTCATGGGGGAAAGTCAGAAAAAATGCTTGGACCTGAGAGATAGGATTCAGTCATGTCTAGCTCTTCATGAGCCCACAGACCATAGCATGCATGTCAGGCCCTTCTATAGTCCACTATCTCCCAAAGTCTGTCCCAACTCCTGTTTATTGTTTTTATGACACTATGTCATCATCTTTTGTCCCTTTTTTGCTTTTGCCTTCAGTCTTTCCCAACTTCAGATCTTCTCCAAAGTTTTTTTCTCTAATTGTAGCTGAAGTATTTAAGCTTCAGCTTCAGTATTTGACCTTCCAGTGAACAGTCTAAATCAGTTTCATTAAGTATTGACTAATTTGATCTCCTTGTCTTTGTTGACTCTTAAAGTATTCTCTAGAACCAGAGTTTAAAAGTGCAGATTCTACAGTGCTTCAGCCTTCCTCATAGCCCAACTTCCTACCATAATTCTGTGAAAAAATTATAACTGATTATAAGGACTTTGTTAGCAAGTTGATATGGCTTTTTTTAGACTGTTCATAACTTTTCTTCCAAGAGTCGCAATCTCAAATGATCCTAAACCTAGTAATATAAAATCTGACACTGTTTCCATTTCCTCTTCCTCCTCTAGTTGCTAGGAAGTTAAGAGATCAGTTGCTAAGATTTTAGCTATTTTTTTTTAATATTAAACATCAAATCAGCTTTTATACTCTCCTCTTTCACCATCCAGGAACTACCTAATTTTTCTTCCCTTTTCACCATCAGAGTGGTACTATCTGCACATCTACATATCTGAGATTATTAATATTTACTACTTTTGATTCATACAGTCTCACATTTCACAAGATGTTCTTCGCATATAAGGTAAGTAAATAGGGTGACTAGTACTCATTTTTCAATCTTAAACCAGTCTCTCCATGTTCAGTTCCAATTATTGCTTCTTGGTCCACATACCAGTTTCACAGGAGATAAGTAAAGTGATCTGGTATTCCCATCTCTTTAGAACTTGACACATTTTCTTATGAATCACATAGTCAAGCTTTAGTATCATCAATGAGGAATAGAATGGCTTACTGGAACTCCCTTGCTTTCTTCATAAATCCTCAAAAGTTGGCAATTTGGTCTCTGGTTCCTCTGCTTCTTCAAAAACCAGTCTGTACTTCTGGTAGTTCTCAGTTCACATATTATTAAAGCTTACCTTGCAGAAGAAAAAAATAACCTCACTGGTGTGTGAAATAAGTGCAATTATCTGGTAATTTGAACATTACTTGGCATTTTATTCATTTGTTTGTTTTAGGATTGGGGCATAAACTGATTTTTTCCCCCACCCAGGCCCCAGTGTTGAGTTTTCCAAATTTGTTGGCATATTGAGTACAACAGTTTAACAGCATTATATTTAGTATTTTAAATAGTTCAGTTGGAATTCCATTACTTTCTATAAGTTTTATTGCTAGCAGGCTTCTTATGGTTCATTTGATGCCATTCTCCAAGATGTCTGGCTCTAGAGATCATTAACCACACAGTAATGATAATCAGTATAAGATCTTTTTTTGTTGTTTAATTCTTGCTTATTCTTGCCACCTCTTCTTAATCTCTTCCACTTCTGTTAAGTTCTTATCATTTTGTCTTCTCTCATGCCCATTTTTACATTAAATGTTCTTTGGATAGCTCTAATTGTTTTTTTGAAAGGGACTCTTGTTTTTCCCATTCTAGTATTTTCTTCCATTTCTCTGCATTGCTTCTTATCTCTCCTTGTTTTCTCTGGAATTCTAGTCTTTTCCCTCTTTCTTTTCCCTTTCCCTTTGCTTCTTTCTTCAATTTGTAAAGCTTCTTCAGTTGGTCTTTTGCTTTCTTACTTATATCTTTTCATCACTTCTGCCTCATATCCAAAAGAGATGTTATTTGTTTCGTACCTCTATGATCTATTGCTTTTATGTTCATTCCTCAATTTAAGTCTGAAGTTTGCAATAAGACCCTCATGCTCTGAGTCATAGTTAGCTCCAGATCTTGTTTTAACTAACTGTGTAGAGCTTCTCTACTTTTGACTGCAAAGTATATAAACCAACTGATTTCGGTATTGACTATCTGATATTGGACATGTGTAGACATTCCTTGTTGTTCAAAGAGTTTTGCTATGACCAGTAAGTTATCTTGACAAAACTTCCTTAGTTCCTGCCCTGGTTCATTTTATACTTTAAGGGAAAACTTGACTGTTATTCTAATTATCTTTCAACTTATTACTTTTGCATTATAACTTCCTAGGATGAATGTGACTTTGGTTTTGGGTTTTTTTCGTGTTATTTATAGAAAATATAGGTTTTCATAGAGTATATCAACTTTGATTTCTTTGGCACAATTTCTTAGAACATAAACTTGTTTTATTCTGATGTTGAGTTTGTGTTAAATTCAAACTGGTATTTTTGTGATTATACCCCAGTTCAGCTTTTCTCACCCTTTAATTGATTGTTAGGAGCACTCCATTCCTTAAAAGGGATTCTTTCTCACAGTGTTATATATAACGATCACCTGAATTAAAATCACCCATTCATGTCCATTCAAGTTCATTGGCACTCATGAGGTTGATGGTGAATCTTTTTATCTCCTTTTGGATCATTCCACCTTACCTTGGATCATAGATCTTATATTACAGGTTCCTGTGCAATAGTGATCTTTATAGCATTGGACTCTGCTTTTTTCACCAGACACATCGGAAACTGAGCTTCTTTTTTGACTTTGGCCCAGCTACTTCATTTTTTCCTCTGCTCTTGTCCTAATAAAATACTAAATACCTTCTGACCTGAGCCTTTCATCTTCTGATACCATATCTTTTTTCATTTTAATACATTTCGTAGGATTTTCCTTACAAA
This sequence comes from Macrotis lagotis, assembly GCF_037893015.1. NCBI lineage: Eukaryota > Metazoa > Chordata > Mammalia > Peramelemorphia > Peramelidae > Macrotis > Macrotis lagotis. The sequence goes on from NC_133666.1 coordinate 416,278,240, forward strand.
GAAAATAGGGTGGTTTGCAATTTCATTCTCCAGTGGATTGCCTTTTCTCAGAACTCTATTATGATCTGTTCACCTTGTATAATCCTGTGTGGCATAGCTCATGATTATATTAAACTATGTAAGGCCCTCTACCACAACAATGAAGTGATTCAGAAGGGGCATAATGTAAATTGCTATTAGTCTAATTATGAGTTGCCTGAATTTTATGATTGGGACTCTGACAACTATGTTATTGTAAAAGTAATGACAAGGTAAAGAAGAATGGCAGCAGGGTAGATTAAAACATCCTAAACAATAATTTAGAATATTATTAAAATAATTTATTAGTAACATTGTCAGAATTTTTCTTTTTATTAATTAAAATAATTAAGTTTAATTATAATTTTCACAACTACTACCAAGTAGAAGTTCTAAACTATTCATATGTATAGTTCTATCTCTTTTATAGAGATTCCATTAAAATTTCAATTGAAACTCCTGAGGAGGTTGTTGGAATGGCCTTATGGCCATAAATATCAATGAAAGGGGAAAAAAGTAAAATCCTTCACATGACAGGAAAAACTGAGGGGAAATGCTCCCCAACCTACTTGTAAAAGAGAAAAATAAAAAAAGAGAAATCTTAATGATATGTTTAGGGGAAGAATGGCTATTATTAATTAATTTCCAAAAGAGAATGAACCATGGCAATGGATTTTGGAGAAAAGAATTACTGCTTATTATATTAATTTTCCTCAATTGTGGAAAATTGAAAATTAATGAAATTTGAATAAAGCAGAGGGTGCCTCCTCAAGTCAGTTCCTAGGGTTTAGTGCATTTTTCTAATATGATTATTCATAATAAAATAGTAAAATAAGTGAGGCTAAAGAGGGTGTTCCATCTGAGTATCAAACTTAATGAGGCAATTCTCCTTAAGCCTAAGAGGATAAAAACAAAGAAGACTTAAAAGCCGTCCTTCACTAGGTCTAGATCTTGTCTTTAGTGTATATATTCTTTTGGGGGAAGGAATTGGGGAAGTTTTTTTATTATGTGGTTCTAGATCAAGTATTTATTTATCTTTCTTTATAGCTCTAGTATTTAACATAGTCTTTGGACCTAGTTAGTCTTTTAAAGGCTTGTTGCTATCATGAAATCTGGAATCTAGAGAATCCCTGCTCTCAAGGGTAGGATATCAGTGATAATTAAGCAATCTAAACTGAGGAACTAGGATGAAAAATTTAGGAGAATGGACTTTGGGTGGATTTCAAGATTAACACATATCAAAAATGGGGTATGGCAGTCAAAAAATCAATTTCCCAAATAGTAGGTATTTGTAAATACCCAACACTGTCTGGCATAGTGCTAAGAATGGAGACTCAAAGAGGGAACTGTATCAGGCCCTGTCCTTAATGAGTTATAGTCTACTGAGAGAGTAATGTAGATACATGTAGGAAAGTCAATAGTATGGAAGAATATGGAAAGACCACCTGATAAAGGTGGCTCTTGAGTTGAGTCTTGGAAAAAAAGCAGAAATTCTAAGATTATTCATGAGGAGGTAGAGCATTTCAGGGAATGGGAGATAACCAGTGCAATGGAGTAGAGCTGAGAGATGGAAGAATTGAATGTGAGGGAAATCCAGTGCAATATTATGACTGACCTTAAAACTAAAGGACATAATGTGTAAAAAAGCCTGGAAAGGTAGGAAGGGAGAAGGTTGGGAAGAACTTTTAGAGTCAGAGAGGGGAATTTATATTGGATCCTAAAGGCAACAGAAAGTCACTGGCATTAATAGAATGGGGTGGGGTGGGATGGGGAGTGATATAATCAAATGTGTAACTTTAGGAAAATCACTTACACTTTTGTGTGGAGGATCAGGGAGAGATTTGAGAAAGGAAAACCTAGAAGGTTTTTGTACTAGGAACTAGTGGACAGAGTTAGGACTTAAGTTATCAGCTAAGTGGAGCAGTGGATAGAGTGATGGATAGAGACCTCGACATATGTGGTCTCACCAAACCAAACTAAAGAGGTTCTAGAATTTGATATTCCTTGAAGTTATTTCTTTTAATGTATTATTATTTTTTAATTTTTAAAAAAGATTTTATTTATTTTGAGTTTTACAATTTTCCCCCAATCTTACTTCCCTCCCCCCTCCCCCCCCAGAAGGCAATTTGCCATTTAATGTATTATTTTGGCTGACATTCATATTGACCTTGAAATCTACTTAAAATTCCCATGTTTATTTTTCAATCAAATTACTAACATCCATGTATCTCAAATCTTATTCTTATATATGAAGCTAATTTCCTGAACTCAACTTAAATATTTGTATTTATTCTAATTTAATTTAATTTTATTATATTAGGTTCAATGTTCTAGCTTGTCAATATCCTGATTATCTTCCAGGGTATTATTTACATACTATCTTTAAATTTGAAAAACAAAGCCACCTATTCTTAACCAAATTATTAATACATGTCTTAAATACCACAGTGCCAAACATATTATCTTTTTAGAATTCAACTTATATCAAATAATGACTATTCTCTGAGTCTGCCTGTCCTATTAGTTATGACTCAACTTGTATTATCAACTAGCTAACATCTCTAGATTTTTTTTCTATATGATCTTTGAGAGTCTGCCTGAAGTTCCTCAAATATAACCTTATTTCTCTGCTTTAGCACTTGCCTATAAAAGCCTGTAAGTGCTCTGTTATCTTATTAGTTGTATTGGATCACCTTCATTTTTTCTGGTATTCTTTTTTATTAATATTTTATTTTTCCAAATGCATGTTAGAGTTTTTCAACATTCATTCGTATGCAAGTGTATATTTTTAAGTTACAAAATTTCCTTCCTTAGGATTAAGGGAAAGAGATATATAAAAAATGAAGACGGGGATCAAATAATACTAATGAGACAACAGATCTAACCAGAACACTGAGTAGCTAAATTATTTGTTTGGGTCATATATCCATTCTGAGTCAAAGGCGGGATTTGGACCTAGGTCTTCCTCATTCTGAGACTGGATCTCTTTCCATTATGCAAAGCTCCTGGTTTGCTAAGATCAGAATATAAATATTTTTTTTAAATTGTACTTTCCTTATTGTACATTAGCTAGCTTCCCCCTACTTTAGGCTTTGTTTAAATTTTTGCTGCTTTACACTTTTTGTATATAATATATTTTCAAGTCAACATATCCCTATAAAAGAAAGGTATCCCATTCTCCTATCTCAGCAAGTACAAAAAGATGAGTTCTTGATTGAATCAATCAATAAGACACATGAACTTTTTCTGAACAAAACCTAAAAGATTCCATATTAAATCAATAAATCAACCATTGGCATTAGACTAAGCAGAAAAAAGTCTTTGATCAATTTAGATACCTTTGGAAGTCACTGAATGAATTGGAGTGCTATTTCAAAGAAGTGTGTTCAGATTGGCTAAGGAAACTTGGGCATACCCTGTGAGTAACTTTTAAAAAATAAAATATCAAGTCAGTTCTTAATTCACAGAATTAGGAATTAGAATTCATCTTCTGGCAGTTTAATGGTACAAGTCTCTAGTCAAGACCTTGAGAAAGAATCGTTTGAATATGCAAGAATATAGGAGAATGTGTTCGATATCTGGGAGATATTTTGAATTAGCTGTACTTACTATACCATTTAAATAAAAAATTATTTTTAGAGCTAAAGAAATCTACCTATCTCATTGTTATTAAGTGATAATAAGGAAAGTACACTTTTTGGTGTTTGTCAGGTATAACACTAGAGAAACATAGATTCTCAATCCCTTAGAATTTCCTGCAAGTCCCCAGTTAAGAATTTCACCTTCTACTGGGAGGTTTTCCTAATCCATCTTAATTCTAATGCCTTCCCTGTGTGGATTGTTTTCAATTTATGCTGCATGTAACTTATTTGTATATAGATTTTTGGATGCTATTTCCCTCCACCTGGAGATTGTGAACTCCTCAACAGCTGATTGTCTTTTACTTATTTTTTTTTATTCCTAGCACTTAGCACAGTGATTGACACAAGATAGATGTTTAATAAATGTTTATTAACTGACCAACTGATTACCATTTACCCTCTGAGTGGACAAGCAGTTGTCATGTTGGGGGTAGGGTTCTATCTACTTAGTACAAACAGTGTTTTGGGAGAATGTTACATATACTTGGACATATAAAGATAAAAACCACCTTCTTGTCTACAAATATTTAAAGCCTGTGTATCAAATGCATTTTGCTGTCAGTTCTTAGAAAATACAAGAGCTTTCAACAATGTACAGCAAACTATAAAACACCATGGAGAAAATCAATTGGGTCTGTGTGTGTGTGTGTGTGTGTGTGTGTGTGTGTGTGTGTGTGTGTTTAAGCAGAAAATCAAAAGTATGTTTCTTTCCTTAATCTCTTGCAGAATACCCAGTATCAAAGTTCTATATGTTAGATTTTTAACTTATTTAAATCACAAGCCTTCACTATTAAGATTATTTGTCATAGTCATTTGTTTTATATAAAGTAAATCAGGAGTTATATTTTTACTTCCCTCTGAGAAATAGAAACATGACTTGGGGGGGTCCAGGATAAAATGGATGCATTGATCCTGAATTCATGGCTAGCTCTTACCACATTCACATAACTTTTCAATAGAACATCTGAATGTCTACCTCTGATCTCGATTGAAACTTCATATAGCAATTTGAAATATTTCACCCAAGAATGAAGGGTAAGTTAAGATGTCCTCCATTACCCTTAAAACATTATGAGAGCAATAAACCTTAGAGAACTTTTTTCAGGCTTTGAATTGTTTGAATTGTTGGTTACAGTGTCAGACATTTACAAACTTCTGTTCTCAAACTCTTGTCTGCTATATAAGAGTAAGGTATCTAGAATTATTTGTATAGGTTTTTTTTTAAAACAGGGATTAAAAATGTCAAAGCAATAATCACTTGGCCTTTTAGAAATATGATTTGGCAATATGATGAGACATTTTTACAGAAAACCATTTAATTCAGACTTCCATAGAAATTATTCTCACTTAACATAATTTGTTCATTAACTTCACTCCATTGAATTGGTATATAAAACTAGATTTTATAAACATTATACCTCTATAACAAAAATAGTCTATTCAACAAAAAATATCTGTTATGAGAATAGCAATTCTATTGCCTGAGAAGATATAAAAATAGGGGCAACTACATGATGCAGTGGATAGAGCAATGGCCCTGGAGTCAGAAGGATCTGAGTTCAAATCCAGCCACAGACACTTAATAATTACCTAGCTGTGTGACCTTGGGCAAGTCACTTAACCCTACTGCCTTGCCAAAAAAAACAAAAGGAAAATAAAGAAGATATAAAAATAAATGGTATTATCTGATTATGTAATCATAGATCTAGTCATGAAAGAAACCTCAAAAAGAATAAGTCAAAACTCCTAATTTTATTAAGTTTCTTAAATTCAGTATCAGTGAGTTCAAGTGATTTGCCAAAGTTGTATTGATAGTAAGTATCAAAGACTGAGACTCTAGATTGAAGAAGTGTATAATACAATTGGAGTGGAAGATCTCTCTCTCTCTCTCTCTCTCTCTCTCTCTCTCTCTCTCTCACACACACACACACACACACACACACACACACACACACACACACACACACATAAGCACAATGTTAAATAGCAAAAACAAATATTATTGAGAGTTATGAGAGTTCAAAGAACAGAGTAATAACTTCTGGCTAGAGTGATTGGGATCAAATTTTATGGAATGAGTGAAGGGCTTTGAGTAAACACTTACTATGTTCCAGAGATTGTATGTTTATTAAAAGCAAGATATTCTTTCTCAAGGAGGGGAATGCTACAAAGGGAGTGAGGCAGTGTATGGAAAGTTTTGCTCTGAGTTATCACAGATAAATGGAATCCACTTACTTTTACCAGAATAACCAAGTAAGTGGATTAGCTATTATTGTCCTTTAAATGGATAGCCCTTATATAGGAGAGTTTACGTTTGCTTGATGTCTCATGCTTTGCCTTAACTCCTGCAGTCGTGTCCCTGGTTTGCTCTTACCTTGCCTTAAAAGCCCAAAGCTGTCTCACGTCATGGATGACACAGAGCTACCACCTGGTATGAAATGCAGAATGAATTTCCTTTCTTTGCCTCAGTTTTCTGATCTATAAAAAATTGAAATGCTGATGGATATTAAATATAGAATACTGATCAAAGAAGTGACACACTGGTGATGAGAACTCTATAAATAATATTATTATGAACTCTACTTTTTTAAGTTCTTGAAAGTCTGAAATCATATTTCTATGACTGACTAGAGTGATTTTTCTTGTCATTGGTGAGCAATTGGTTGATTTTTCTACACAGTTGAACTGATTATTTTCTGAGATAGCTGAAATAACTGGGCTGTCTAGTTATTTCCATTGGTTTAAACAAATGAATTTTGATCAACTATGAATTCTTCTTGATAACTGGCTATTATGAGAGGAGAAAAATATTGACTATATTTTGCTTGAGTAATAAGAGTTTTAACAGGACTGCTAAAATTTTTTCAGTAGCTAATTTTTTTTTTGCAAGGCAGATGGGGTTAAGTGGCTTGATCAAGGCCACACAGCTAGGTAATTATTAAGTGTCTGAGGCTGGATTTGAACTCAGGTACTACTGACTTCAGGGATGGTGCTCTATCCACTGCACCACCTAGCTGCCCCTCAGTAGCTAATTTTTAAAAGTCTGACTACATATATGTAGTCTTATAACATTTTCCCTTTACTTACAATAAATGTGAATATCTTGATTACTTAGTTCTATCAGTTCTTAGCAGAAATCTGGCATTCAAGGCCTTCTGCAATCTAGCCCCAATATTATTTATGGTCCCATTTCCCACAACATACACTACTACTAAGCTAGATTTCTGCCTGTTTGTTGCATATCCTTTGCCATTTCCCCAAATCCTTTTCTTTTGTCATGTCATTTCTCTATTTGGAATATTCACTTTACCCACTGTTAAAATCTGTCTATCTTTTAAGACCCAATTAAAATGCTACCACCTTTAAGAAGCATAAAAGTATCACTTATTTTTTGAATTTCCTTAGCAGCACTGCCTGCCTTTCTTGTGCTTGGCCCTGACTAAATGCCAAAAAATGCTTGTTGTTGAGCAAGACTGCACAATCTTTTTTTTCCCTTATCATTGTAAATATCTCCAAAACTAGGTTATTAACTCCAAGAAGCCAGGTTGTTATATTTTGTTCATTTTCATCTCTCTCAAATACAGAAGGAATATGTTGATGAACATAACAAGAAACAGTGGCATGATCACTATGAACTATGATGACTTCATTTGGCATGTAGCAATGACAATCGATCATATAACAAAGACAGAAATGTCACTATATTTTATATTCAATTACTTAATTGGCTTTAAAGTTATGGTACTTTATGACTAGAAAGAAAATTTTAAACTATTTTTGGTTAAGTGGCACATATTTCGAGCTTTCTGCCATCTGAATGTTTTAAGGAAGAGTCTTGCTTCAGAATTACAAGGCAAATACTATATAAATACAAAACACTTCAAGTATAATTACTAAGTGATCTGCAGGATGTTCCTAGATCCCTCAAAGATTAATTATCATGTAACATGAAATTTTTAAGACTTCTTGATGATGATGAAGCTCAGGAGATAGAAGATATAGATAATTATCTATTAATGGTTCTTACTACAGGAATAAGTTCTAACGCTATAATTACTAATATGCTCCTTTATTATTCTTAAGGATAAGACAGAACAGACAGCAAATTTTTAGACAATTATAGTTCATCTCAGGTGAATTTATAAGGCACTAGGCAGCTAACCAAATTGTTTGGCATCCAAGAAGAACACATTAATTATTTAAAAAGTTACTGTTGGATTTTCATTATAAAATTATGGGGGGGTGTTAATCATTAAATATAGTTAAATATAGTTATTGGACAAAGGATCAGTCCTAGGCTTTCAACTGATTGACATAGTTAGAACAAAGTAAAAGTTTCTCAAGGGAATCATTTTGTGTTAAAAATGTATTTTAGTAATAGACCTTAAAAACTTCTTTCCATTTTGTTTTATTTTTCTAGCTACCAGATAGTGCAGTGGATAGAATGTTGGACCTGATATAAGAAACTCCTTGTTCAAACCTACCTTCAGACATTTATTAACTGTTTGACCCTGGCAAATCCCTTAATCTTTGTCTGCCTCAATTTCCTAATCTGTAAAATGTGGATAATAGTATCTCATTGTTATTGTGAGGATAAAAAAATAATATCTGTTAAGCTTTCTGACTCGAGGTTCATTTCTCAATTATAGGGATTCTACTAGGTCTGTATCCCAAAGAGATCAAAGAAAGAAGAAAAGGACTCTGTACATTCATATTTATAACAGTTCTTTTTGTGGTGGTAAAGAATTGGAAACTAAGGGGAGGTTCATTAATTGCAGAATGGATGAATAAGTTGTAAAAAATAAATAAGTGTATATATGTATGTATGTATGTATGTAAGTATGTAAACTCTTACATAGCATTAAGGAGACTTAGAAAGATTAGGGATTTAATGGTCCTACTATTTTCTGAACTATTCAAGAAATTTCTGAGATGTTCCAAATGCCACATTTTAGGAAAAGTTTAGATAACATGGGAAGAATCCATAAAAGAACAATGAAGGTGGTGAAGGCTTTGAGATCATGAAATATTGGAGATAGTTGAAGGACCAAGTAATAGAGAAATACTACATTTGAACATAAGAAGATTCAAGAGAGATGTACTTTTTTCTTCAAGTATTGATAGACTTTGAAGAGATATTAGACTTGTTCTGTTCGATTCTGGGGGCTCAAATAAGAACATTAAGTAGAAATTGCAGAAATCGATTTCAACTTTATATAAACTTAGCAAGTAGCATTATCTAAAAACAAAATTAGTATTAATCGAAAGTAATTAGTTCCTTTTCATTAGAGGTCAGCAAACCAATTCTGGATGACCCCTTGTTGCATGTACTCTTAGGAAATTCATGTTGATGTATGGATTCAACTAGATATCATCTTAGGTCTCTTCCAACAATGAGCATTTTCTTGTAAAAACTACTCACTTATACAAAGACACAGGATCAGAAGGATTGACTGACTTGCTCAAAGTTATAAGACAATTAAATGAAAGAGATGGGACTGGAATTTAGACCTCTGAATTCTAGTGCAGTGTTGTTCCCTGTATATCATACATAAGATAGAATTCCTATCCTCAGGGAGATTACAGTTTAGTGTGTAGATACCAAAAATGAATAGATAGCTGTAATACAATAAATGTTTCAAACAAACATGGGCATAGAGACCATCTTGGGCTATGAACTAAAGAGCATTTGAAGTGAAAGCAACTCAGATAAAGCTAGACACAGTGAGCTTCAGGAGAAGCAAGCCAGCATTGTACTGCCTTCAAAACCAGTGTATTCTGGTCAACTCAACCCAAACCTTGTGAATTCTGTTATATTTTTAATTTTGAGAATGTTGTGAGCTAGGGTGTAAAAAGGGGAAAGAGAGGGATCAAGGACAGAATAAATTTTTGAGCCAAAGAAAGGGGAAACTCAATCATCAAAGTGTTGTTAACTATATAAAGAAACAATGATCTATCATTAGTCTCTACTTGAAAACTTTCTGGTCATGTTAAAGAGAGTAGGATAATATCTTAATGAAGCTTTTTCATTTAGTATGGTATGGTGGTACTGGTAGTCCATTGTTGAAGAGGACCAAAGTGACACCACCATGTTAACTGTCAAGTTATGTTGTGTTTGACTGTAATTGAGCATTCCAGTATAAACTCAGAAGACTCTATCACAGATCAGGCACAAATAGTCCATGTGAACATTTTGGTTGAATTCTCTAAGTTTGTTCATCTCACACTTTGGAAATACTTCAATTCTTCTTTGCTCATATAGTAGAGTACTTTTGTGGATGAGGGCATGATGTGATAAGTAGTTCTATGCCAGTGATTCCCATGTTGCATCATCAATTTCAAAGCTAAGAGAGACCTTGACAGTCAACTTGTATCAGTTCGCCTGGCCACCATGTGATCACTTGCTGTGTGTGAGTTATCCATAAAATAATCTTTTAGGCAAGTATACATTTAGAATTTGAACATTGTGGCCAGCCCAATAGAGTTACACTCTCTTCAGTAGAACTCTTGAAAGTTTAGTTTTAGAAAAAGACATCAGTGTCTGGTTTTATCTTCAGAAGTATCTTCAAAACCTTCTGTCAGACATGACAGAGGTTCCTAGAGAATGATAGAGTGAATATTTTGCCATGAGTAGGTGTTCAATTACGTTTTTGTTGAATTGAATGGGAAAAATTGAGTAGGTTCATCTTATCTCCCTCCTTTGAGACCAGTTATATCTGAATATGATATAATGGTTCAAAGTAAGAACAAAAATATAAGATTTAGACTTTGGGTGAACCTTTTAAATCATTTGGCTCAATATCATAATTTTGAAGATGACAAAATAGATTGTTAGCCCAAATATCTTACCCAAGGTCACAAAGGAAGAGCAGGAGTTGATCCTGAACTCCAGAGACCTCCAGTACTCAGGCTATTTTACCTTCTAGATCTAAAGGAAGGTGCAGTATTTCAGAATCATAAAATGACAGGGGCTGGAAAGGGCCTCATTGGCTATCCATATTTGATCCAATTGAGACTTGAATAAGAATTTATGGTCTCCCCCCCAAAAAAAATTTAAGAGATTGAGAATTAAAAGTGTATGAAAGCCTGGGCAACCAACAGCTGAGCCTTGAAAATTTAATAGGGAAAAAACCCAACAACTAAACATATTAAACACACACATACACACACACAGACACACACACACACACACACACACACACACACACAAACACACAGATTCCATGGCTTAAAAACAGACCCCATAATATTTTTTTCAAAGAACAACTTTTTAAAAGTTAGCAACAATTCACTTTTAAATAAGAAAATGTACTAGAAATTATAGTGAAACCTATTGTGTTTTAAACAACTAAGACAGAGTACAATTTAAATGACAAAAATGAACCCTTCCATGTCAGGAAATTTGACAGGAAAAACTATGGTTAATGCCACATTCTTAATTTATTCAATTCACAATAGTTTGTTCAAAAACCTAACTCTTCTGTCTGCTTATATATTACACTTACACTAAGAATTAGACTATAGAACTTGGAGGAAATATAGACATAAACTAGTTTAATCACTATTTTATTTTCAGAGAAGTTAAATGAGGTGTTCAGTATTATTCAACTAGTGTCAGAGGCAGGATTTGAATCTAGTTTCTCATCACTGTAAACATTACATCATCTGGCCTCTCAGATGAACTTGTGGGGTTTCAGTAGAGGCTGCAAACATTAATAAATGTTTATTAAATAAAATAATTGGCTTGGGGTTTTTAATCATATGACTAGCTATGCTTGGATTTGAGCATAATAAGCCAAAGTATAACTATTTAGACTGAATAATGATGGGATGTAGAGAGACAAGATTCATAGATAAGTTGGTTTACATTGCCTTTTTCTTATATAGAAAGTTGCTAGAATTGAATATTCTCTTAATTCATATGTTGGAAGTACTTGCATTATTTTAGAAAATAAATGTAATATCTATACTTTTGACAAGCCTACAAAAATTTGTATATATATATCCATATATATGTATATGTATATACATACACATATATATCTATATGGGAAGTCTGGGGGGGGGGTGGACACAGGTGCTATGCTAAGAGATCTAAAACAAGGCCTATCTCAGGTACTTTCATTTTAGTGGAAATACAAGTATTTAGATAGCCAGGATGGATGGTGACTTAAAGCTAGGAAGCTCCAGAAGCTTTTCTGAAAAAACTTGGAATGCAGCCCCTAAACAGATCCTAAAGTGACAGAACCCCACCCCCTCAAAAAACCCAGTAAATCAAGTTTTCAGCGAGATATCTTGGAAGAACTTCAGGAAAAGGTTTGTCATGTGGGTTAAAGGGGAGTATAGTCCAGGGTAGGTGAGGTTGCTGGGAAGCCAGTCAGAGGTTTCCACAGCACACCTAAGGTCTGGGCACAGCTCTGCCACCATTGAGGGTTCCAACCCCAGCTCAGAGAGTGAGATTTTGAGTCTTTGTTCTGCTTCCTTTGGTCAGTATCAGATCCTGTAACTCATTCCATGCTTCTCTAGAGTTAATATTCCATAGTATTCAAGTACCATAACATATTTAGTCATTCCTCAATTGATAGATATCCCCTCAATTTCCAATTCTTTGCCACTACAAAAAGAGCTGCTATTAATATTTTGGAACATGTGGGACTTTTTCCATTTTTTTTATGATTCCTTCTAGATATAGGCCTAGAATTGGAATTGCTGGATTAAAAGGTATGAACAGTTTTATTGTTCTTTGGGCATATTTCCATATTGCTCTCCAAAATGGTTGGATCATTTTCCCTTTTTCTCATCTTAGTCATTCTGGTAGGTATGAGGTGATTTAATTTGCATTTATGTAATCAATAATGATTTGGAGCATTTTTATATGATTATATAGTTTTAATTTCTTCAATCATATCCTTTGACCATTTATCAATTGGGGAATGACTTAGAACCTTATAAATTTGATGCAATTCTCTCTATATATTTCAGAAGTAAGACTTTTATCAGAATTTCCAGTTGTGAAGGTTGTTTCCCAGCTTTCTGCTTTCCTTCTTATTTTGGTAACATTTATTTTATTAGTACAAACCCTTTTAAATTTAATTTAATTGATTTAATAATTTAATCATTAATTTTGCAGTTTATAATATACTCTTTTTCTTGTTTGGTCATAAATTTGTCCCCTTTCCATAGATTTGATAGAGTATTTCTTGGTTTATTCATTTATCTAGGGCATCCTTTATGTCTAAACCCTGTACTCATTTTGACCTTATTTTGGTATAGGGTGTGAGATGTGGGCCTATGCCTAGTTTTTGCCATACTGTTTTCCAGTTTTCCCAATAATTTTTGTCAAATAGTGAGTTCTTACCTCCAAAGCTGATGTCTTTGGGTTTGTCATTTGATGCTGTTTTTTTGAACCTATCCTAATCCACTGATATATCACTCTATTTCTTAACCAGTATAAAACTATAAATCAAGACCAACGTGAAGGGAGTATCGATACATAATCTTCTGTTTGCAGATGATTTTGATTTCAATGCTGCCCCTGCACTGAGCCTCTGAAGCTAAGATACAACAAAGTATGGATCAATTCTCTGACACTTGTGCTAATTTGGATCTACAATCAACACCAAGAAAACACAGTTGCTCCATCAGTCAACACTACATCATCCTTATGAGGAACCATACAGCAAATGGAGAAGTTTTGAGTATTGTGGAAAAGTTCACTCACCTTGACAGTGTCCTTTCCAAGGAGGGACACATTGACAATGAGGTTGACACTTGTATCACCAGAGTTAGCTCAGTATTTGGGAGGCTCCAAAAGAAAGTGTAGGAGAGAAGAATGTATTAGACTAACTACCAAATTGAAGATTTACAGTGTGCTGTAAATGTGCTGTAAATGTGCTGACCTCATTGCTATATGCCTGTGAAACCTGAACAGTCTACCAGCACCATGCAGGAAACTGAAATTCTTCTATTTAAATTGTCTTAGGAACATTCTGAAGATCACCTGGCTGGAGTAGATACCAGATACTGAGATTCTTATTTGAGCTAAACTACCTAGCATTCCAACATTTCTACAGAGTGCATCTACGAAGAGCTGAACATGTTAAAATGCCAGATGTACACTTGCCCAAAAAAATCTATTTTATGGAGAACTCACACAGGGCAAGGGCTCACAGAGGGAGTCAGAAGAAGCAATAGCAGATAGCTTGAAGGTCTCATTGAAGAACTTTAGAATTAACTGTACACCTTGGGAGACACAAGGACTACTCAGCAAGGTATGCCCTCATCAGTGAGGGGGCTGCACTCAATGAGGAATGCAGCATTGGAGCAGCTCAAAAGAAACACAACACATGTAAGTTTAGAGTACCCACCCCAGGTATTCATATAGACTATTTTGTGCCCAACTTGTGGTAGATCATTCTGAACTCATATTGGCCTAATCAGCCACAGTCAGACACATAATTTGTCTCAAACATAGTGATGTCATTTTGGTCTTCTTCAACAACAAAGGACAGGAACCAACCAGGTAGTTTTGATGACCACTATAGTATAGTTTTAGATCTGGTAGAGCTAGGCCACTTACATTCCATCAGTTCCCTTGCTATTCTTGACCTTTTTGTTTCTCTAGATGAATTTTTCAATAGTCTTTTCGGGTTTTTTTTGGTTTTTTTGAAAGTCAGTGGGGTTAAGTGACTTGCCCAAGGTCACAGCCAGGTAATTTTCAAGTGTCTGAGCTCATATTTGAACTCAGGTCTTCCTGACTCCAGGGCTGGTGTTCTATCCACTGCATCATCAATTGCCCCACAATAATCTTTCAAACAGTCTTCTTACCTCATCTCTCCCCACCCAAATTGATCCTATAATATTGTGAAAGTGATATCCCTAAAACAAAAGTCTGACCATCTTATTCACTATTAAAAAATAGAATTTTAGGATCAATTATAAAATCTCCCATATGGCATTTAAAGTTCTTCAAAATCTCTCATTCAAACAGTTCCAATGTAGATTGTAGAGGTAGAGATCACAATATTTTGGCAATTAACTGGATGCTTGAGGAGTCAATAGTCAAGTTTGATATTGAGGTTGTGAATCTCAGTGCCTTTGACAATCAGAAAGAAGTTCAGAAAACAACAGAATTTGGGGAGAAAGATGGAGTTTTGTTTTAGAATTGTTGAGCTTGAGAAGTCTATGGGATACCCATTTAGAAATATTCAATAGGAAGAGGTGATGGAGGACTAGGGCTTTGAAGATATACCTCATGTGGGTCTCTCCTAATCCATAATGTAGGTATACTTAGTCACTGACCTCATCAAACTAATGAATGGGTTTTGCTGTATTTAATTCCACATTTTCATGAATGTGATACTTATCCTTTCAATTTTAAATATCAAGAATGAAAGACAATAATATGAAAGATTCTAACTTGTTTTTATGATTCCATATCTACTCCTCTCCAAAAGCAGACTTTCATTCTAAGAAAGAAACTAATCTTTCTCCTAATTTTCCATACAGGGGCCATTTTGGTGCCATAAGTATTCATAAGGTCTTCAGATTCAAATTTTAGTTTTATACAAAACTAATTCTTAACTATTGGTAATGTATCAGAAAGAACAGATTTTATCTTGAAGGACTTTCATAGAAATATCATGCAGGAGTACAATATTAGTTTCTCTCTTTCAAAAAACCTCTTAGGGAGAGATTTGGAAAAAAGACATGTACTACTCTTTCTGGTATTCATCTTAGGTAACCCCTTTTTGGGTAGAAGATGAAGCTTCCAAGCTTCCATTGTATGAGGCATGTGACATAACTAATACCCATATCTATGACCTAGGCCTATCTTTTTATATTGAGGTACACATAGAATGGAACTTCTTGCCTTATTCTTACAATTACTTACTAGAAAAAAAGTTTTTGTGCATCAGACCAAAAACAATTACAGATTTCCTTGTGCTCCATTACTATATCTAAAATTCAGAACTGTGTCTAGAGAGCCACAAGTAAATATTTTTGCTAATAGTACGTCAAATGTTTACTAGTTGTTCAAAGGGTTAACAACAGTGATTTTCTTCTTTCCATGACTGAAGAGGTCACATTTTCTGCTTACTAATGCTTTGTGTAATTATAAAATGTGTACTTATCACAGCACATGACATGTAGTAGGTGTCTAATAAGTGTTTATTGAATGACTGTCTGATATTCTTCTAAGATGAAACTACAAATTATCACAAGAAGAAAGTATAGATGACTATTCTGAGTGAAGAAAAAGGGAAGTGCCTGATGCATTAGGTAACAAGGTACATTCAGTCAACCACTTAAAGAAATATGATTTCATTTCTTGAATAATAGAAAGAGTACAAGATTTGGAGTAAGAGCCTTTGGAGTCATGGTTCCATATATGGGTAATGTAATGCTGACTGATGGAGCCCCTGTGTTTCCTTGGTGTTAACTGTTAGATCAAAATTAGCACAAGCAGCAGAAAATTGGTCCATACTTTGTTGCATCTCAGCTTCAGAGGTTGCAGTGAGAATACAATCATTTGTAAACAGAAGATCATGAGCCAATACTCCTTCTAAATTTGTAGCCTTTTCAAGCTGAAGATTTTGCCAGCAGTGCATCACACAGAAGGTATCTAAGGACATATTTGAATTCAGGAAGATTTGACTCCAAGCCTGGCACTCTAGCCACTGTGATGATTAGTTGCCCCAATTAGCACCATTTTACTGTTGTTCAGTCCTTTCATTTGCATCCAACTCTATGTTACCCCATTTGAGCTTTTCTTAGCAAAGATCCTGAAGTGGTTCACATTTTCTTCTCCAACTCATTTTACTGATGAAGAAACAATGTTAAGTGACTTGCCCAGGGTCACACAACCAGTAAGCATCTGAGATCAGATTTGAACTCAGAAAGATGAGTCTTCCTGACTTCAGTATTGGCACTTTAATGGCTATTTTACTTAGATGCCTACCTCAAGGGAAGAGAATTTCTTTCTTTTTTTGCTTGTATTTGTTTCTTCAATGTTTAGTCCAAAAACTAGAAACAACTAACCCATAACAAATGTTAGTTGACTGTCATATCATCTAAATGAAAAACTGGACTTTATAATAAAATATAAAAATATTAAGAAATAAACAAAATGATGCAAAATGAAACTATGGAAAACTCTGACAATGCATGCAGTATTTCAAATTCATAGCCCTCCACTCCTATTAAGAAACAGAGAAAGATGTTTTCTCTTGACTTGAGGTCAAGCTTAGTTATTATAATTTTGTAACATGGGAAACCTTTGAAATAGTCCATCTCACCCCAACATGATGAAATTTTAGAGGAGGAATTCAGAAAGAACTCTGTTAATGATCTTCAGAAATATCAAGGTCAGAAAAAAAGTAGAGAAATTATTTTAATTAGGAAGATTTTTTCCCCCCACAAGGATTTTAGTCAATAATATCAGCATATTATTCCAACCTATTAAGGTTTAGAATAGAGACATGAAGATTGGCAACACTTCTGAGACACACAACTAGATTAAAAAGTATTTGAGAAACACTTAATGAAATAAATTAAAATGCAATGGAGCATAATATGTGGCTTATAGGAATCCTCATGTATGGTTTAGTGGCCTAGTTTTGTTTGACATCATTGTCTGGCTCCTAAGATTATTTTGAATAATTTTTTTGTGCAATTATTTATCTGTTTCTTGAGGAAAAATGGGACAGTTGAAAGAAGAAAAAATTGAATTTGAAATCAAAAGAAATTTGAATGTATGTTTTGTTTCTGACATACAGGTTGTATGACTGTGGACAAGTCCTCTCTGATTCTTAGTTTGTAAAATTTGGCTAATACTAATTATAATACCTACTCTAATGGATAGTTTAAGAACATCAATGCTGGAGACAGGAGGATCTATGTTCAAATCTAACTCCACATACTTATTATCTCTTTGTTGCATAAGTCATTTAACCCTGCTTGTTTCCATTTCTTTCTTTTTAAATGATTTGGAGAAGGAAATGACAAATCCCTCCAGGATCTTTGTCATGAAAACTCCAAATGGGTTCACAGAGATGATATGAATGGATATGAATGAAACTATTCAACAACAAAAATAAATAAATAAATAAAAATATATAAAATATGCTTATAAGTATGTGTATATACATGTATCTGCATGTGTGTCCATATATAGTATACATAAAGATATTTACACATATACTTATATAGCTAGGTAAATTAAAAATGGCAGTACCCATTTTTATGTTGAAAACTGAACAGAAGTTTCATGTAATCTGCTTTTAGCTGTTTTTAGTCTATATTGGGAAGTGGGGTAGGAAAGCAAAGTATCTTATTGCCTGCTGTCAAAGGATAGGCTTTTTTTCCCCCTGCTAACTTGATGCCTTAACCTAAAAAACATCCAAATGTAAGGAAAAAGAACAAGTGCAGCTGTTTGTAAATTTAACACATTGGCGAAACATCTAAATACTCAGTAGGGCTTCTGACAGTTCCATCCATCACAATAGAGTTCTCACCATGCGGCTACACCAGATGGATAGATACGAAATGACAGTTGTTCCAACCAGCCAAATGGAAGGAGACTGTGGCTAGAATGTGAAGTCTTTCTCTTTGGAAAATGTAGTATTCTTTTTCTTCAGCCCCTTTCTAAGATCATGCATATGTGTGTGTAGCCAGGCCACTGAAACCTCACGCTCAAGAGAAAAATTCTTAAATTGCAGCAAAAGAATAGAACTGTGGGAAACTGAATGGTAGCATAGTAAAGTGATAAAAAAAAATGTACCATCAAAATACTTATTGATTGATTATCACTAAGACAGGCCTAATTAACTGTGTACATTGAAGTAAAATTTAGGAAAAATATTTTTCATTTGGAAGTATTTCCTAATTACCTTGTCTTTTAAAAAAAGGAATCCCAAATTTCAGTAGGAAGCAGTAAAAAGAGTACACTGACTAGCATTCCAGGTGTATTTTTCTTTCTTTTGCCCAATAGCTGAAAACCCCATAGCATTTAACTATATTAGCATACTGTGCCTTAGTAAAAGTCCTGAACCATGAATGCAGTTTTATTTTAATTTGAATCCAGGTCTTAGGAATAAGATATAAATTCACATATCCATCACAATAGACAGCTAATGTAGTGAATAAAGTGTTGTACTTGGAGTATAGAACACCCAAGTTCAAATCTGGCCTCAAACATTTACTATTTGGGTGACCTTGGACAAGTTACCTGTTTGCCTTAGTTTCCACAATTGCCAGAATTGTTGTGAGTTTCAAATGAGATAATATTTGTAAAGTACTTAACACAGTACCTGACCAACCAATAAAAGTAATATAAATGCTTATTCTCCTTTCTTCCCCATTTCACTATAGCTTTTTTGCATAAACAAATATATTTACATTATACATATATTATGCATATATACATATATATTTATACACACATATGCATATATGTGTGTGTATAAATATATATGATCTATACAGTTGGGTGCACATACAATTCTAAGTATTTCATATCATCTAGAGAGCAGGTTTGTCAAGGTCATTGATACAGTATTTGAAATAAGAACCAAAATAACAAGATTCTATTGCCATTTCCTCTATTTCTCAGTCTTGTGGACCAGGCCCATCATTCACATAGATCCAGTTTCCTCATCTATAAAGTACATACAACATTTCACCAGATTATTATAATAATCAAAAGGGATAATGGATATAAAACTCTTTGAAGACTAAATATGCCATGAAAACACAAGGTTTAAATATGTTCATACTTTAATTGCTCTATGATCATTCTGATATTGTAGGTCCTGACTTCAGCTGTAGAAATACCAATCCATTCAAGCCATCTTATTTGATATTATTCTCCACATCCTTTTAAATATAAATTCTTTGAGGAAGATCTACCCACTTTTCCTCTAAATCTTTTAACATTTACTAATTGCTATGAAATGTTTGGTTTGGCCATATCTTATTCTTGGTTCTCACTGTATTTTTTGCTCTCAACTCTTTTTCCCCAGTCATTTACATCCTAGCACATGTCCTTCACACCAGTCACTTCATGTAACTCGTTTGGCTATAACCTGTTTGGGTCTAGGATGCATCTCTCTATTGTCTTTATTTGCGATGTTGATTCTTCAGACACTGTAGTGTTACATGGCTAAAAGCTGTTTTTCAGTATCACTGGAAAAAACTTATGTTAAAAATGGATTCTTGTGTCAGGGAATATTTTGCTGAGCGTCATTGAAACTACTTCACAATGTTCAATCTGTAATTCAATATACTCTCCTCCTCCTGTTTAATTTCAGGTTCAGTTCTCCAGTATTTGTCCAATATTTTAGTATTAATGGACTTATTCAATTGATTAACCAACATTGTCTTTAGAGGCAAAAGGCATTTACACTATTCATAGCCCATGACTCACCCATACCATCTACCAATTTTATGCTACAGTAGGCCTAAGATCCTTCTTTCTTTGGAGAAGGTTGATGGATGCCTGGAAGGTAGAGTGGATATATTTGAGGCTAGAGTGTATAAATTTGTGGCTAGAGTATACTTGTGAAGACTATGGGAGGACTTTCTATAGATCAATTGTCCACCCTTGAATCATGGAACTACAGGAGTTTGGGAAGATACTCTTGGAGCAGATGGTATCTCTATTGAGACTTGAGAGTTTGAGAGTAGGGCGGTCTTTTACAGAAACAGAGTGATCAAAGATCACTTTAGCCATGGGAGACAATATTAGCCAATAAAAAAGATACAGGAAATCACAGAACAAGAATGGAGCAACAATAACCCAAGATGCACTGAAATATATGCTATGGAAAAGAAAGTTCTATGATCTAATAACACAAAGGCAGGTTGGAACCAGATTGGGGAAAGCCTTTGAATTCTGGTATCTAGAATTTAAACTCCATTTATTAAAAAATAAAAAGAGATTCACCAAAGTTTTAAAATAAAGGCCTAATGGGATCAGAGATGATTTTGAACACTCTTCCTTTAGATTTCATTAAAAGTGATGTCTGCAATTGAATGTTGAATTTGGATTCATAGCAACTGGTGACTTGAAGGAAACTATTTCATCTTTAGAAGGGAGGCAGTATGGAACAATGGAGAAAGTATTGACTCTGAAAGTAGAGGACTTGGGTTCAAATTCTACCTATGATGCTACCTGGAGCATCTTGTAGGACCTTGGGCAGTTATTTTACTTCTCTAGTCCTCATTTTCTTCGCATATAAAATTGAGGGGAGATTGAACTTGATGACCTTTGAAGTAGATCCCTTTTAGTTCAAGATCTAGAATCTTATCAGATGATTTTTGACTTCATTTCAACTTCATCATATGATGATGCAGTTTCCAAGAATATATATGTTTTCTTACTTATCATGTAGAAAAATCAGTGATGCTCAATATCAGAGGGGATCTCAGAGGCTATCTAGTCTAAACTGTATCTAACCAGAATTTATTCTATTTG
The DNA here is from genome assembly GCF_037893015.1 of Macrotis lagotis. Classification (NCBI taxonomy): domain Eukaryota; kingdom Metazoa; phylum Chordata; class Mammalia; order Peramelemorphia; family Peramelidae; genus Macrotis; species Macrotis lagotis. The sequence goes on from NC_133666.1 coordinate 416,299,375, forward strand.
ATTCTCAACATATGAGCTTGCTCTCCAAGACCACTTTCTTTACTTTAATAAGTCAGGTATAATTGTCAAAGAATACATGAAACCAACTCAAGCTGTTTCATGTGGGTTGATTTTAAATTTTTAGCATGTGAATTTATAGCTTAGAAATTGGTAAAGATGAATCAGGGCTTGATACAGACATAAGAAGAGCCATAATTTTCATTTTGTGAAGTATCAATGTGGCTAACTGTCATTTCCAAATATCACTTACAAAATTGGTGATGGGACACAGGTTAAAAATCATAATGTCCTCTGATTTCCTATACAGATTTGTTGCCTTCTGAAATGCATTATTACCTTAACCAGTTGATTTATTCCAGAGAAGGGAGAAAATGTCAACTTCAGTAGTAGTTCACCCAGATGGAATTTACCTCCTGAACGATCAAATATTGCCTTAACTCTTCAGCAGAAAGGAACAATTATTAAATAAACTAAAGACAATGACATCAAGTTGAACACTTTTCTCCATTTGGCCCAATGGATCATTTTGTAACTGCTTAATTTTATTTCAGAGAAATTTGGGAAGACTTTTTTGAAGTGATTTAAAGTGAAGTGAGAGAGTTAGAAAAACTATTTATTCAATAATGGCATTGTAAAGAAAAATAACCTTGAAAGACTTAAACTCTGATAAATACAATGACCTACTATGATTTTAGACAACTGACGATGAAGCAAGATATCCAGCTTTTCCCACAGCAATGATGTACTCAAGATGCAGAAAAAGACAGAATTTTTGCACGTGGTTAATATGGAAATTTATTTTGTTTGCCTATTTATATTTCTTACAAGAATTTTTCTTCCTTTAAAATATGAGAGGGGGGATGAGGGAAGGATGAGAATAAGGTAAACAAAGTTAAAAAGATCAAGAACAATTTAGGTATTTTTATAGAGCAAAAAAGCAAAAACAAGAAAATCCATAAAAAATTATAAATTGGGCAGCTTTGAAAGCTATATGGAAATAGACTTGTGCAGTTTCATTTCTAATTCTCTTTGATAATGCATTATGTATGTGTTCATTTTATTTGGTTCTGAAAGTCAGGATAAAAAGAAATCAGAATTCTCCATCCCACAGTGATATTAAGATTACCACCTCAAATCAAACACTCAAATCACTATCATTATCAGCATTCAATACAGTTACTGATATTGATATCATCAGTACTGATTCAAGTTAATTTAATCACCTATTCATTAAAGCATGATACAAGAGCAAAGCCCCCAACAATTAGCTAGTAACAGTTTTGGAATTGTGAAGTATGGTGGTGAAGGAGTAGGACCAACTTTGGTACAATCTATACACCTCTATACCCATGGATGGACTGATTATGCTTAAGATCTATAGTTTCAAGTCAACCCAGAAGGATGGTGCCATGAGGGCATTTCTAAGAATCACAGAACCAGAGGAATTTAGGAAAGGATCTTAGGACCCATTTAGTCTAAAACATGCCTGAAAAAGAGTCCACTGTAACACACCTAGCATATCATTAGCTAGCCTCTTAAAGTTGAGGCATCCTATTTTCCTTCTGAGTAGTTCTGATTGTTAGGAATTACGTCCTTACATTAAACCTATTTTTTAAACTTCTACTTTTTTATTTATTATCTTATGACTTTGGGACAGTAAAAGAAGGTCTATGTTAAAGACATTTTTGAGTCAAATGGAATATTTGTAATATAAAGTGTTCCATGCAGAGGAAGGAGAATGATGCTCATCTCATTTTTTCATTACTGTCTTAAGCTCCTAATCACTTGACATTTTAGAGTTTGAAAAGCATTGCATTTTAGACATACACTTCCATAAATATGCAGAATATTTTGACACTTGGAAATATGAGTCAACCAAACAAGGACAAGTTAGAATTACAGCATAGCCTGTAGCATGAAGAAAGGAAATGAGTCAGTGAGCTTTCACTTCTCAAGGTATACTGTAAAGAGGTCACCAGTCAATAGCTTCAAAGGGAGGATTAAAATTACCAAGCAAATAATGAATACAGTAGGCTAGAAAACAAATAAATTACCTCAAAACTAACATTTTTCAACCTCTACAAGTTTCAGTGAAAATAAATCAATAGAATGGAAGGGGGTTGCAGCTAGTGGATTTTGTATTTTCTTTAAAGATTCAATATATGGTTAGATATCTGTGTGGATGTGATATATTCATTTATTCAAGAAATATAATGCACCATCAAAAGAGCTGGATGGTAGCCTCATTTACATACAATGTGCCACAACTGCCATAAATTAGGCTTATGAACACTTGCTGATTCTGTTCATCAATGATAAACACCATCTCCTAAGCCCCACAAAAAGACAGACAACAATGATGACTGATGCTTCTTGCATTGTGCCCTAAGCACCATCAATTCAAACTTGTCCAGAATAAGTGAGGGCCTGGATTATACGTATTTTGCATGACTAGCACAAGCCATATAGAAAGGATTGATAGATTGACTGAATAAATATTTACATTAAATCCATCTGATTTTTAGTATAAACATATATTCACCTTAAAATAATCATCTCAAAAAAAACACCACTTAGTTTATGGTAATGTCAACTCTTCTTTCTCCTAAAAAGCATTCTATGAACTCACATAAGGAAGAAATGACTCCACCATGAAATTCTAGGAGTACAGTCCTACTGAGAACCTCTCTCATTTATTTGTAATATACTAGAAGGTTCCATAAAATTTTCAACAAATGTATTTAATATTCTTGTGAGAACTATTTTTCAATTTCACTAACAGTAATGTTTTGCTTTTACCAATAATAATTGCCTATAAAATTGTCAATTCTATTTCCACAACATCTCTTGCATTCATTCTTTCCTCCACTCTCATGACCAACTTAATTCAGGCCTCTGTCACCTCTTGCCTAGAATCTTTTGTTATAAATTCTTCTTTTTGGTAAGCAGCTAGGTAATTATTATGTGTCTGAGGTCATATTTGAATTCAGGTCCTCCTGACTCCAGGGCTGGTGCTCTATCCACTGTGCCACCTAGCTGCCCCATTGTTATAAACTCCTAAGAGATTTCCTCTGTCTCCATTTTTTCCTCTTTCTATCCCATCCTCCATAAACCTATCAAATTGATATTACAAAAGTACATCTGACTATGTCATTCTGTTGATCTTCCCTAATCGAGTCTATCCTACCCTACATAACAGTTAGTCCAAACTTTCTTTTTTTCACTCCATGCCTCTGAAGCACTCCTTTCACCAACCCTCTCAGCAAAAGTCCTCACTATTTATATTTTACACAGAAAATTATTGCAATTCATCATGATTTCCCCTTTCTCTCTTCCTCTAAATCTTATAATCCCTTCATACCATGCCTGGTTTTCTTCTCCAATACTCTAGTTTCTGATAATTAGGTAGACTTTTTCTTTGCTGAAATCAACTCTTATACATGCATCCTTTTTCCTATCCCCTCCAATTTTCTCTCTCAAAATTGCACTTTTCTCTAAACTTTCAAAAACTTTATTTACTAGTCCTTTTCCTGCTTTTTTTATAAACTTGCCTAAATCTCACCCATCCTTAAGAAAAACCATTATCCTTTCTTCTTATCATGCAAAATATCTCCTCTATTTATTTCTTAGTCAAACTTCTTGAAAAAGTAGTCTACATTAGGTACCTCCATTTCTCTTAACTCCTTTCTAACCTTCTGCAAACTGGCTTCTGCCTTCATCACTCAACCAAAAATGACTCTATTAAAATAGCCAGTGATCTCCCCATCTTCAATTCTGAAGGACTCTTCACCTCATTCTTCTTCATCATCTCCTTGTAGCATGTTGACTCCTCCCCTTTTCTTATCCTGGATACTCTCTTCTTTCTGGGATTTCGTGATCCTTCTCTCCTTTGTACTTCTACTTTGATTTGATTTGTATCTTCCATGTTATTCCTGCTAACTCATGTCTGAGTTTGTGTGTGTGGTGTGTGTGTGTGTATTTTCCAGGGTTATGCTTAGGGTCATTTTACCTTTTTATCTCATTTATTGACGTCTTTAGGTCTCATGAATTCATTTATCTCTCTTTACAGCTAACTCCTAGGTCTGTATATCCAATCTTAAGTTTTTCTTTTGAGTCAAATATGTACAAATCAGAACACATTATCCTTTCCCTAAACTCACCCCTTTTCCAAACTTTCCTATATTATAGTCTTAGTCACTTAGCTTTTCAAACTTGGTGCCAACTTAACTTCTTATTCTCACTCTACTTAATTAATTAGTTGCAAAATCTTGTCATTTCTTTGTTCATAACATCTTTCACCTGGACTCTTTTCTCAATTGCCATCATTATTCAATCTGTTCATTGCCATTAACCTATTTATTGCTCTGTACATAGAATATGTTCCATCTCAATTTTTTTCACCTGTTACCGAAGTGCTTTCCCTCCTCACCTTTGCCTTTTATAATTTCTCTTTTTTTTCCTATAAGATTTGTCTCAAGGGCCACATCTACATAAAACATGCCCTAATTCTATCCACTCCCAACCCCCAATTACCTGAAAAAAACATAATTTTGTCACAGTTTCTAGAATTCTCGTTCTTCTTTTTATATCATGAATATGTAATATAGCTTCAAGTGAATATCAGTTTAAAATACAAAATACTAACTATGCAGACTACCAAATGAATATTATTTTATCCTGAAAATATTGCAATTTTTTTCTTGAATAGATACTGATATGCTGTCCTCTCACAGTATATTTATGAAATATTTAGAAAACTTGTCAAATAGTTGATTACTTAAGCTAAGCTGACATGCTAAGATAGGATTCTTGAAAGGTAATATTCCACATCATGGCACATATTTTAAATATCACAAAAACTGAAATGTTTGATTTATGGCTCATGTGATACACAAAATGAGGCAATGCAATAGAAAATAGAAAAAAAAATCCAGGTTACTCATGAACTGATTCAAATTCCTGGAAATTTTTTCCCCCAAATACAAGAGTAATGGGAATCATGGAAGAAAATAATTTTTCAGAGCTGCTCACTTTATTTCCATTGAATTTCGTTCCTGTGATACCTTCAATAGCACTTTGTACCTCTATGATTTACTTATATTTTACTTTGTGTGATTGTTTTTTGTGTGTGTGTCTTTTCTTGCTTACTGAACAGGAAGCTCCTTGAGGTCCTAGTTTACTTTGAGCTGGTACTCTGCACATAGACTGTAATGTATAGTTGAGCTGTTTGAGCAATGTGGATGATCTTACCAACTGTGAAAGACTTAGATCCTCCAATCAATGTGATGATCCAAGATAAATCTCAAGAACTCATAATAAAAAAATGATATCCATATCAATAGATAGAACTGATGAACTCTGAGAGCAAATAGAAGCACACTTTTCACTTGATTTTTCATGCTATTTTCTCCCAATTTGTCCAATATGGAAATAAATTTTGCATAAATTCAGATGTATAATTCATATCATAATTTACCCTCTCAATGAGTGAGAGAATAAGGAGAGAAAATTTGGAACACAGACTCTTAAAAATCAGTATTAAAATAATAACATGCTTTAAAAAGTATAGATTAGAATTCAACCACTCTGTGATTCTCATCCATGTCTTTCATATATTTACCTTTCATATATTTACCTTTCCATATATTTACCTTTCATATATTTACCTAATTTGATAGAAACCTTCCTCTATTTCTTTTATCATCCTATAGGTACCAATGTGGCATACACATTATTCCCATATGCTGTCTCTTGTTTTCCCTACATGCCTAGTCCATCTGATCATATATTTTCTGCATGGTATCTTTTATACTATTTCTTACTCAAAAATCACTGTTAATAATGTGCTGTGACCTACTTATGGTCACCATGCAGCTTTATTCTGCCCTTTGAATAACCTGTAATTTTGATTCTTCTGAGATTGTCATGTTCTATAATTCAAAACCATATTGCGTCACTGGATGGGTCTTGGTACTAATGGGATTTTTTGTCAGGAAGCAACTTAGGATCATCAAAAGCACTATGTAATTTCCCAAATGCAATCCATTCTTCTTTCCTCCTATTCAATTTTAAGCCCAACTCACTGCTCATCTATAGTGCTTATGCAAGAGAAACTATCCTGATGGGCTTCCCACCCACCTTAATGTCATAATCACAATAGGGATAAAGCAACCACTTGATAAACAACTATTAATTAAATTATAATGTGTGGGTCCACTATCTTGCAATGAGTTTTCCTCCGCCTCTCTGAAGTTTTCCCCTTATTTATGTATATATGTAGATAGACTAACATGAGATAAATACCAAAATAAATATACAGAGAGAGTTCACTCTGTTTCTGGCTTTAAAAAGGGAGGGGAATGGTAACACAATAATGCACAGAGATCTATAACAGGAATGAAAGATGAATTTTTTTTAACAATAGGGGAGTGGAGAGGAGTAGGAGGCTTCAGGGAGCAAAAGTCATAATACTGACTCACCAATTCAAAAATTAAAAGGATCCATGCTGGGGACAGCTAGGTGGTGTAGTGGATAAAGCACCAGCCTTGGAGTCAGGAGTACCTGGGTTCAAATCCAGTCTCAGACACTTAATAATTACCTAGCTGTGTGGCCTTGGGCAAGCCACTTAACCCCGTTTGCCTTGCAAAAAAAAAAACCTAAAAAGAAAAGATCCATGCTATACTAAATAAAATTATTTAATGTAAATAAACATTGAGGGTGAAACCAAAAAGCAATAAGACCAGTGTTCATAAACTTCAGTTGTCAATCAGCTACCATATATGCTGTTTTCTTTAATTTATTAATGTTTGTGACATAAAATTGTGTTGGAAGAAATTGAAAAAGGCAAGGAACATATATATGTATATATATATATATATATATACATATATATGTTTAAAAATCTAAACCCATTTTTTAAAGCTGCTATATAAATGCAAGTGAATTTTTATTCCTTAAATTTGTGGATAATTACTAGATTCCATGAAATTGGAACCTATTAAGTAATCAAATTCTCTTTATGGAGTTCAGATAGTGCAGTATAGTCATGACTCAAGCAACAACAACATATCTATAATCCTTATCAATTCCCTCCACTAAAGTAGATTGCAATTCATACATTCTACCAATCATGTGTAATTCTTGTAAATAGCCTCTAATTAATTTAGTACATGGGGTCAATTCAACATGCTGAGTCTTCCTTGTTTTCTCAGTGCAGCATTTGAACAGTACTTGAACAGAACTTTTTTCCTTACCATATAATCAACCCATCTGATTTTTACAGTATTAATTTCTTAATGACATCCTTTACTTTTGCTCTCTTAAATTTCTTAATCACATGCACCTTATTTCTCTCCACTGACTTCTTTGTGATGTTAATTTTCAACCCATGGAACACACTATCAAGTAAGTAGTGTCAATATTATTGCTCCTATTTTACATAGAGATAAATTTGACTATAATCAATATGTTCTTAAGTGTCTAAGATAGGATTTAAGTTCAGGTTTACTTAAGTCTAATATTCTGACCTCTATAATACATGGTCTCTTTCTCTCTATGATAAGTACTATTGAAAGAAGCTTTTGGAAAGAATGTTAATCAGTCTTAATACTTCTTTCCATCAGGAGAAATACAACCGATATCTAATGTTAAAGGTCAAAAATTTCTTTTATTGAAGTGAGTTCATGAAAAATAGCACGGAATAAAGTTAGAAAGCAGCCATGAAAAAATAGCAAAGTAATATTCCTCACTAATCTTGCATAAGATAGACAGTAAGCTTTTTCCCCGGCTAATGAATGGTGAATATTATAGTATTATCTAAATGGATCAAAAATGAGATTTAAAATTTTTCATTCCTATTTTATTCTCTGCATCTTTTTCAGTAATTCAGAATATCAAGAGGTGACATTTTTTGAGGGAAAGAGAGGTGCCTCCTGTTTTATCATGCAAATATTCATGCAAAATGTGAATAAAAATTAAATCATAAATTGCAAGGACACAAAAAAGAAAACATATCAAAGTTCCTCAGAAATATCTACCTCTCCCAGGGGAAATTAAAGTTGCAAATGCATTCTCTTTTCTATTCAAAAAGAATAATTTTTTTTCTTTGCAGGTGTGGTGGGAAATCAGAAAATACATTCAAATGGATATTCATTTAAAAAAATATACATCTTATTGGGTACCACAAATATTCTGAGCTTTTAAAGTAATTCAAAGGCTCAATTAAGATACTGAGAAGAGACAACGTGGAGGCATCCCTAATGGAAATCTCTTTTCCAATGGAAATGGCAGAAAAATTTTTTTATTTATTGAAAAACTTGTTTTAGGCAGTTCTACTGCTTGTAAGAAAGCTGCCAATCAGTTTATTTTTCACAACAGTGTCCTGAGTGAGGTACCTACTAACCCAGAATTCATTTCCAAATAGGTTTAAATCCAGGATCTGCTCTTTGACTTGTTGAAAATGAAGTATGAACATTGCAATTGATTTCCACTCTCATACTAAGCTCTCAGAATGAGCTAATGATAAGGAAATATAGCTTCAAGCATCTGATCATGGGCAGAATTTTGAAAACTGAAAGAACTTTAGAGACTATTATCTACTTTTTGATTTTGTGGATGAGGAAATGGGTTCAGAGGAGAGGGATAACTTGTCCAAGGTTACAAACATAGAGACAGAGATGGAAATAGCCCCCTATCTTCTTACTGGCAAGCTCAGATTCATTCTAAAAATTATTATACTTCTAAAGCCTAGGTCAGTTTTGAACAATTCTCTTCTAAGTATAAAATCTTGAACTAAGTATTGGTTTTTACATGGTAAGAAGAAATATATCTTTATTTTAATTCTTTCCCTTTCCTGATAGAAAGGGGGAGACAACCTGCTTAGCTAGGCATATTTGAAAAGGTCTAAGGTGGGACGATTTATCCCAACCTAACTGCTCCAAGACCTATGACTGTGCTTGAAATTATATAATGTTTGCCTTCATTTTCGAAGAAGACCATGATATCAGGTGAGGTGATGCCATAACAAACATGTGAGTTGGATCTAAGTGAGTGGGTCACTGTGCTAAGTCACCAGCCTTACTTTCTCCTACAGAGCCATCTGGTTCCAGTGGCCAGATATGAATCAGGATGACTGGAGATGGCCCTGGATGTAGGGCAATCAGGGTTAAATGACTTGCCCTAGGTCACATGCTAGTAAGTGGCAAGTATCTGAGGTTGGATTTGAACTTCCATCTTCTTGAATCCAGGACCAGTGCTTTATCCACTACCTAACCAAAGACTTGAAATTATATAATTAAATATTGATTCATTTGGACTCAAGCATAGTCTTTCTAGAAATCTTTAAATTTAATGTTCTTTAATTAAAATTATTGTTTAACGAAGTGGCTCTTAACCTGTTTCTGTTTTGGGGATTGTATAGTCCTTTGGCAGTCTGGTGAAATCTACAAAACCTTTCAAAATAATGCTTTTATTATGAATTAAGATTTATTATGAAAGATTATAAAGAAAATAAAATAATTAAAATCATTATTAAAAAATAAAAAGTTCCCAAATTCTTATTTCAGAATCTGTGCACAATTTTAAGGGCATATTGAAGAATTTAATGTCAGTTTGACAAATTCCTGAGATCCTTATATAAATAGACTATTTTTCTCTCATCAGTAAAAAAAATATAGAAAATCCAGAATGGAAAAGAACTGCAGTCCTAACCAAATGTTATAAGATATCCTGCTCTACTGATGACTAAGACACTCGAAGAACTTTGAAAATGATGACCATATACTCAGGAAATTATTTAAATTCCATACTCAGCACCAAAAGACTGGTGAAGGCATAAATAATCATATTTAAGAGATGTTCAACTGTTTCACATTGCAGCTTGGGGCATTTCTTTTTACACTACAAATTTCTTTTGATATAATTTTTTATCAAGCTACAAGTATATGATTTTAATTGAACTGAAAGTTTAATAATATTTTTTCTTTGAAAAAACTTTGTATTTTATTTTATTTTATTTTTATTCTATTTTATTTTTCTCCCAGTTACATGCAAAAACAAGTTTCAACATTCACTTTTAAATCTTGAGTTCCATATTCTCTCCCTTCCTTCCATATCACTCTCCCTCATTGAGAAAGCAAGTTATTATAACTTAAAAATATGTAGTCATGTAAAATATTACCATAATAGTCATGTTGTAAAAGTAAACATAACTGAACACCCCCCCCCAAAAAAAGAAACCTCAAGAAAAATAAAGTAAAAACATAAAAGCATTCTTCCATCTGTATTAAGAAGCCATCTGTTTTGTTTTTGGATAGACAATATTCTTTTTCATGGGTCTTTCAGAATTCTCTTGGGTCATGCATCACTGAGAAAAAGGTAAGTCATTCATAGCTGATCATACTACAACATTTCTATTACTTTGTATATAGTACTTTTTCCATTGCATCTGCTCATATGGTGTTTTTTACTGAGAGCATCCTGTTAATCATTTCTCATAACAGAATAGCATTTCATCCTAATTATAAAGTATAATTTTTTCATCTAGTCCCCAAACAGTGGAAATCTCTATCGTCATGTCCTTACCACCAAAAAAGAGCTGCTATAAACATTCTTATACATAGAGATCCTTTTCCTTAATGTTTTTCATCTCTTCTGGAAGTGGCACTTCTAGGTCCCAGGATAGGAGTGGTTTATAGACCTTTATAAGACCTTTATAGACCTTTTGGCATAGTTCCAAATTGCTCTACAGAATTGTTGATTCCTTTCATATCTCCTTCAACAGTTCATTCATATTTCATAAAGTTCATGTGAGTTATCAGTATTATCTTCCCATCCAGGAATATAGGAATTAAGTCCCTCATGATTTGCCTTTCCTGTTTACATTTTTATGCTTCATTTGTGTTTTGTATTTGAAGAAAAAATTTTCTGTTCAACTCTAGTCATTTCATCAGGAAAGTTTGAAAGTTCTTCTTTCCCCCTTGAAAGAGTATGTTCAGTTTTTCTGGGCAGTTGATTCTTGTTTGTAATCCCTTGTTCTTTTGCCCTCTGAAATATCATATTCTAAACCCTAAAATCCATTAATGTAGAAGCTGCTAAATCTTGTATTATCTTGACTCTGGCTCCACAATATTTGAATTGTTTCCTTTTTTTGACTACTTGCAATATTTTCTATTTGACTTGGGATCTCTGAAAGTTGACTATAGTATACCTGGAAGTTTTCAATTTGAAATTTCTTTCAGAAGATGATGGGTGGATTATTTTAATTTCTATTTTACCCACTACCTCTAGAATATTAGGGGAGTTTTTTATTAATAATTTATTTTCTTTTTCTTTACATTTCTTTTTTTGTTTGTTTTTTGCAAGGCAATGGAGTCAAGTGACTTACCCAAGGTCATACAGCTGAATAATTATTATTGAGTGTCTGAGGCTGGATTTGAACTCAGGTCTTTTCAGGGTTGGTGCTCTATACTCTGTGCCACCTAGCTCTTCCTCCTTTAAAATTTCCTGAAAAAATGATGTCTAGGCTCTTTTTTCCATAATGACTTTCAGGTAGTTCAATTATTTTTAAATTATTTTTCATACATTTGTTTTCCAGGTCAGTTGTTTTTCCAGTGACATATTTCACATTTTCTTCTAGTTTTTCATCCTTTTGGTTTTGTTTTTATTGCTTCTTGATTTCTCACAAAGTCATCTTCTTCCCTTTGCTCCATTCTACAATTTAAGGAATTATTTTCTTAGGTGAGTTTTGTATTTCCTTTTAATTTGGTCAATTCTGCTTTTTTCTAATTGATATTTTATTTATTTTATTTTTCCAATTACATGTTATTAAAGTTTTTCCAATATTCATCCACATGCATATTTATAAGTTACATAATTTCCTTCTACTCCCCCTGCTGCCCTCAGTGGCAAACAGTCTAGTGAGCATTTTACATGTACATTTGTGTTTAGCATGTCTACATATTAGTCATTTTCTGTATGAAGAATTAGGACTAAGGAAAAAGAAATAAAACCCTGGGAGAGGCAGGAAAAACAAGATAAATTTTAAAAAAAGTGAATGTACTATTCATTCAGAGTCTGTAGAGTTTTTGTTTGTTTTGTTTTATTTTATTTTTCTTTGACTGGATGTGGCTAGCATTGTCCATAACAGGTTTCCCAGGATTGTCCTAGCTCTCTGAACTGCTGAGATGGGCTGCATCCATCAAAGTTGATGGACACAATGCTGTTATTAATGTGTACAATGTTTTCTTGGTTCTGCTCCCTTCATTCACTAAGCCTCAGATTCTGTAACTCTTTCTATAATGTTTCTCTAGAGTATGACCATTCATGGTTTTTTATAGTACAATAGTACTCCACATCTTTAACCTGTGTGTATCTGCTTCAAATGTGTTTCTTGTAAAAAACATATTGTAGAATTATGGTTTTCAATCCATTCTGCTATCCCCTCCCCTTTTTTTAGGTTTTTTTTTTTAAGGCAAACAGGGTTAAGTGGCTTGCCCAAGGTCACACAGCTAGGTAATTATTAAGTGTCTGAGACCGGATTTGAACCCAGGTACTCCTGACTCCAGCGCCAGTGCTTTCTTTATCCACTATGCCACCTAGCCACTCCTATCCCCTTCCCTTTTAAGGGAGAGTTCATCCCATTCATTTTTACAATTAAGATTATTAAATCTTTTATTATTAAATCTTTCTTTTCCTTCATGTTACCTTTCCCTATTTGTTCTTTTCTCTTTCCTTTCCTCTCCTCTTATTCTTCTTCACTAATGTTTTGCTCCCTTTCTTCTTAAAGTTTTCCTTTAAATTTTAACTTTCAGTTTATTTTACTTATACCTTTACCTCCCCTTTTATCAGTCCCTTCTTCCCTTTTCTTTCCCTTCCCTCTCCTGACCCCCCAGTAGCAAACACTATTAGAGATGTATGTTATTCCTTTTCTGGGCCAAATATATTGAGTAGAATTTACTCAATGTTCTCACCCCCCTTCTTTCCCTCTAGTATAAAAGGTCTTTGTATCTCTTCAGCTAGTGTTATTTTAACACTAAAGCCTAGGTTTTTTCTAGTATAGTTATTCTTTTTGTTTTTATTGTTTTTAACCCTGTCTTGTACTTAAATCTTTTTGTCAAATTCTGATTTGATAGAAGTTTTATCAATCAAAGCACCTTCAATCAAAAGTTATTGATTGTTTGATAAGCTTAAAGTATCAGAGAGTTTGATAAGGTCAAAGTACTATCAGAGTGTAATCAATCAGAGATTGATTGATAAACTTAGAGTACATTGATTGATTGCTTAGTACCCTCCTCTCTTTTGTCTCATTAGAAATACACTTCTCAAGAATCATAAATCACATCAAATTATAATCATTTTATCTTTTCAAGTACCTGCCATGGACACACAATCCTCATGAGTTGAAGCATCATGCAAAGCCAAATCTTTTCATGAACTATTTGTACTCCTCTCTGAGTATACTTCCTCCAATTGTAACCAAGCATATCTCTTCATGATGTTTTCATGTCTAGTCCCTTTAAGTACATTCTTTCCTTCCTTCTCTATAGTACTCCAGTTGTAGCCCTACAGCCCTCCCCAACCAAAATATTTTCTCCCTGTGGCCCTTTAGCACCCCAAACCTGGTACTAAAACCTTCCTAAGGATTAAGATAAGATCATTTCCTAATCTCTTTATGTCCAACTCTTCTAAATACAATCCTATCCCCTGCCCCTATTGTACCATAACCCTATAAATCTCTAGTAAAGTAAAATTCTTCTGACTTAATTATATATATAAAATTAGTTTTCTAAGTATTGGTATGCCCTGAAGGTCTCTCTTAAGAAATTTAGCATTGATTGTAAGGTATGGGAGACCATGGTATAAGACCACCCAGCATAGGTACCTTTATCAGAGAATGTGCTGAGCTCTATGGGCTAGGCAGAATTAAGCAACTCAAAGGAAATGCTCAAAGATATATGTTTAGAGTAAACACCCCAGGTGTTCACCTGTACTATTTATGTGTGACCTGAGGTAGAGCATTCTGAGATCATGCTGGTCTGATCAATCATAGTCAGATGCACTATAATTTTCTAATTTGTCTCAACCACAGTGATGTCATCTTGTTCTTCTTCAGTAACAAAGGGAGGAACCAACCATGCCCATATCCTCTAAGTATAAGCTCTTCAATTATTTTCAATCCTTTAATTATTCTAAGAGAACTGCAGTTCTCAAGAGTTGCAAATGTTATCTTCTCTTGTAGGGTTGTATACTAATTAACATTTCCCCCCCATCTTTACCTTTTTAATGCATCTCTTTAGTCTTGTAGTTGAGGATCTAATTATCTGAACATTTCTTCTCTTTTTATCAGGAAATCCTGGCAGTCCTCTATTTCCTTGAACACGCATCTTTTTCCCCTGACAGAATACTCTTGAGTTTTTCAGGGTAGTGAATTCTTGGTGCAAATCCAAGGTTCTTTGCCCTTCAAAATATCATATTCAGTCCTTCTGATCCTTTAATGTTGAAGCTGATAAGTCCTGTATAATTCTTATTGTGCTTCCTTTGTATCGCTTTTTTGACTGCCTGCAGTATTTTCTTCTTTATTTAAGGATTCTGGAATTTGGCTATGATAATCCTTGGAGTATTTATCCTGGGGTTTCTTTCTGAAGGTGTTCTGTATATTCTTTCAAAGTCTACTTTGTCTTCTTAGTCTAGTATATTTGGACAATTTTCCTTGATAATTTGCTGAGAGGTTTTCCTAAAGGTTTTTCTTTGATCTAGGCTTTCTAGTAGAATAATAATAATTCATAAACTATCTCTCTTGGATCTCTTTTTCAGATGAGTTTTTCCTACAAGGGACTTTGCATTTTCTTCATTTTTTCCCAGCTTTGTGACTGATGAAATCTTAATGTCTCATAGACATTAGTTTCTATTCATTTAATTCTAATTTTTAGGGTTTTATTTTCTTCAGTTAGCTTTTATATTTCCTTTTCTAGCAGGTTAATTTTACTTTTTTGCTAAGTTACTTTCCTTTTGCAGTTGGTTGATTTTATTTTTTGAAGAGTTACATTTTTTTTACAGTTGGTTTTTACTTTTAAAGAAGTTGATTTCTGTAGTCAATTTTTCATAATTTTCCTGCATAGCTCTTATTTTTTCCCCACTTTTTCTTCTTCCTTTTTTCTTTGCTTTTAAAATTTTTAAGCTCTTCTATAAGGTTTTACATTTGAGTCTAATTCATAGACTCCTTTGAGACTTCCCATGTAGATAATTTGTCACTGCTCTCTTCTTCTGAGTTGGTATTTTTATCATCTCTATAGCTTTCTATGGTTAGTGCTTTTTTAGTTTTTTTGCTCATATTGATTGAGCTCTGCTCCTAGGGTATAGGGAATATACACCCAAGCTTTTTGTACTGGTGTGGGCTCTGAATTCTGACTTATTGCTGGCCAAGATGTTGTCTATGCAGTATTTTGTTTCTAACCCAGTCTTGTCTTTTGTCCCAATCCCAGGGTTCAGACTTTGTCTTGAGTTGGGACCCTCCCTGCTGGCTTACTGTCTAGTTCTTGGGACCTAAGTTGATGTCTAGCCACCAGACCCTGGACTACACTTTTGCTAAAAGTCTCCTGCGGCCTTTTTCACTCTCCTGCCTAGCTAGGCTTTACTTCCCCTTTTCTCCCAAAGAGATAGATCTTCACTGAAGATTTTCCATGATGTCTACAGCTGAAAATTTGGTTCAATCTTTTCTTTTTTTTTTTTTGGTGGGATCTGTAACTTTAATGTCTATAGAGGCTTCTTTTAGTGTTGTTTAGGGAAAAGTTCCCAGAGCATGCTAGTTTCACACCACCATCTTGGCTTCTCCCAGAAGTCTCCCAATTCTGCTTTTTAAAGCATTATTCTCTTCATTAGCTTTGTTTGGACCTCTTTTTTTCCATTTGATGCAGTCTGGTTTTTAAGATATTATCTTCAGTATTTTTTATATCTCCTTAACCAAGTTGCTGACTATATTTTTTTATTTTTCCACATTACTCATTTCTCTTCCCAATTTTTCCTCCACTTCCGTTACTTTATTTTCAAAATATTTTTAATTCTTCCATGGCCTGAAATCAATTCATATTTTTCTTGGAGACTTTGGAGATAGAAGCTCTGCTTTTGTTATCTTCTTCTGAGTTTCTATTTTGATCTTCCATATGACCATGTGGATTTTTTCATCTGTTGTTGCTCATTTTCCTACTCTATAACTTAATTTTAACTCTTTGTTAAAGTGGTGGTGGGTATACTGTTCCAAGTTTTTGAAGGTTATTGCAGCTGTTTTTAGAGATATTTCTAAGATATTTCTAGGGACCTGTAAATTTTCAATTCTTCCAAGGTCTTATGAGAAGTTATGACTGCTCTCCTGAATTGTGCTCTATCTGTTGCTGACCACAAACACTCCTTTCTACCCTGGGGCTACAAGGAGAGTCCCTGCTCTATATGGCAGTAAGTAAGCTCTATAGTGTTTCTTCTCCTCTTCCTGTGACTGGGGCCCCAGACTGTGACAGAGATCTAAGTACGGGCAAACCAATGGAGGCCTGCCTTGGGGATAATGAAGAGACCCCCTGTAATTTCCTTTTGAACCTCTTATATTTGTGGACTGAGAGTTCTGGAAGCAGCTCCTACTACTCATTTAGTGACTCCTGAGGTTTGTTCCTAGTCTGCTGTGGTCTGGTCTGCACTGCTGAGGTCTGTTCTGGACTGTGCTCCACTCTCACCCTGGTGTGGGACACTTTTCTTGCTGACCTTCCAAGTTGTCCTTGGCAATCTCTGGACTGAGAGGTCTGGAAACCAGCACCATTGCCACTGACCTAGGCTGCCCTAAAATTGGTTCATGGATGGCTGGGACTAGTTCACTCCAGTGCGACCTGGTCTGTGCTGAAGGTCCTTTCTAACCCAAAGGCATCAGACCCTTTCCACCAATCTTTTAAGTTGTCTTGGGCTGGAAAATTGTTTCACTCAGCCTTTTTCATAGGTTTTGTCACTCTAGAATTCATTTATTATTTAAAGGTATTTGCAGTTGTTTGGAGAAGAGCTCAGGCAAGTCCCTGCCTTTACCCCATTATCTTTGCTCTGCTCCCTGGGCATTTCTTTTATAATGTTATAAAGTTGCTTTTTTATGTTGATTTGAGTCAGCAAGCATTTATTAATCTCTTAAGATGTGCTACTACATTCCTTTAAGTGCTAGGAGTAGAGAAACAAAAGACCATCATTGCTATCAAGATACTCAGTCTAACTGAGGACACAACATGTTAACATCTATATGCCAATAAGATGCTTGGGATAAATCAAAGATGATCAACAGAGGGAAGGGACTGGTTTTAGGCAGAATTGAGGAAGTCTTGAAGAAATGAGGATTTCAGGTAAGATTTGAGGGACATTCAGGGAATCCAGGAAGGATTGAGGATGAGGAAGAAGAGAATTGCAGGCATGAGAAGCAGCCATTGAGATTGCATTGAGTGAGAATATGAAATGTCTTGTGTGAGGAATAAAAAGGAGGCCAGCATTCCTAGATTACAGGGAATGTGAGGGGGAGTATTCTATAAGAAGATTGGAAATGTATAGAGGGGACTAGGTTATATGGGCTTTAAAAGTTAAGCAAAGAATTTTATATTTGATCCTGGAAGTGAGGTGATGAGGAGCCACTGGAATTTGTTGAATAAGACTGTCATATGGTTATATCTATGTTTTAGGAAGATCACTTTGATAGCGAAGGGAAGGATAAACTGAAGCAAGCACATAAGGCAGGGAGACTAATCAGATGGTTATTGAAATAGTCCAGTTATTAGGTGATAATCTATAGCAGAGTGCTAGCAGAATCAGAGCAGAACAGAGAAGTAAATGAGCAATATTATGAAGGTAGAATCCCTAGAATGTAGCATAGTGAGATGGGGAAATATAAGAGTGAAGACTTGTAGATGAAGCCTAGAATATAAGTTTGGGAGACTGGGAAGATGGTGGATCTCTTGACAGTAATAGAAAAATTAGGAACAGGAGAAGGTTTTAGAAGAAAGGTAAGCTAATAGGATAATAATAATAATAAAGATAATAAATTTTTGGATCTGTAGAGATAGAATGTTTTCAGGACAATCAATTTAGATCTGCCCATTTAGCAAGAAAGCGTTCCTATGGCTTCACAAAGAAAAGGGACAACTTCAAAAACAAATGCACACTGAGGTCTCATGCCAGGGTGATTGGCAGAAGACAGGAAATGCAGACTTTACAATATATGTGAATCATTTCAAGTATACTAATCCTTGTTTCCACTCAGGGTACTATTGCTGTACTTTAGTTGTTCCAAATTCAAGGATGACAAAGACAAACTAAACAAAAAGACCACCTTGAGGCAAAAGCCATTCAAAATCTATCAACAGGAAGTCTAGGATCCATGGGGGCCATTGCCATCAGTTAATAATGAATGATGTTGGTTTTTGGATGGCAGTTGTTTTGATGCATAGTACTACAGTATTTAGGACAGTCCTAAATATAGACAGACCACAAGTTGGAAGCCAACTTAAATTATGGTATCATATCACTAGACAGTGAATACAAAATGTGATAAAAATGTGTACTTATTTTCCCAGAGAGTCTACTCACAGGCATATATCCTAAACCAGTTACAGGCAGAAATGTCTCACATGACAAAATATTCATATGAACTATTCTTATGGTAGTAAAGAACTGGAAATAAAGGAGATATCCACTGATGGAAGAATGATTGAATTGTGTTACAAAAATGAAAAGGAATGATAATTAGTTGCTTGTTATAGCCTTGATACTTTTTTTTATCCACTTTTTGCTCCTCAGTCAATATGTTATTTTCTTATTACTCTTTATAGATCCTCAACTTTAATTAGTAGAATTATGATACTTTCTGTTTAAAAAAAAGATGGCATGAATAATGTGTCTGATAGGAAACTAGTAAATTGCTTTGTAAGGACTTCATCCACCAATTTGATGTGTGGTATAAAAAAATACAGATTTTATCTGAATCTACCACTTTTCACTGTTGCTGAGAAGAACGAGCATTAGTCTTTTCCCATGATGCAAGCATTCTGTCCTCCATAACATTAAAAGTATTCAATTTCCTTGTTTCATATTTGATTAAGTTTAGACATTCTTCAAATTCTTTTTTTGATGGTATAGATGACCAGAAATTTTCTGTATCTTACTTCCCAAAAGTCTCTTTTAATTTATTTTTTCTCAAGCTCTGCAATATAGTTGATTTATTTTTTAATTACTGCTAACTTGCAACAATTGTGTCCTTTATTTTGTCAAACTTATCATCACAAAGATATACTGGCTATAAACCTATGCTATTTATCAGATCAATTACCACAATCACCTTGGGCAGAGTGCTAGCCCAATCAGTGGTGTGACTAGTGTTCCATTGATTTATATTTAAATATTCCACTTAGGTCTTCTCTTCAAAGGTTGGATGGAGGTATCAAATCACTCAAAGTCTCTGCTGTTAATCATCCTAGCTGACATTTCAATACTTTGTCATTACTACAACCTCATGACATAACTACAGTTGGTTAAAGAATCAGGGCTAGCAGTAATAAAAATGATGCTGAAAGCAAAAATAAAATCATTACCAGATAGACACATACAACAGAAGAACAACAAGCCTCATTTGTGTTATTTTGCCATTAGAAAGTACAAAAAAAACTGGATCTAATCAGATATGCTATTTCCTTACCTTCTGGAAATGACTTACTACATGTGGCTCTACCACTATTGCAGATTACAAAAAGAAAGGGCATAGAAACGATTGAAGAAATGAATGCTTTTTTTAAAAATTGGAAGCTTTTTACCATTTAAGTGAAAATTTCATACTGCTTTTTTTGTTAATTATACCTTCAGCACTGACCTACATCACATTACTAATTAAGGGCAATCTTAAGAAATAACTTCATTTCTGAGGCATTTCTAAATCTGAAGAGAGAAAAACTAAAAAAATTTGAAGGCAGTGATATCTATACTTATTCAAAACTCAGAAGTACTTCCTTATAATGAACTTGATAGAAAAAAATCAATAATTTTAATGATTTTGAAAAAGATACTTTTCTATAGGCTCAAAGAATCAAAGTTGCACATACCATAAAGCAATTCTAGTGTTTATTATTTTTTTATTGCTGAAAATAATGGAAGTCCAATGAAGAACTGCTTGTCCATTCCTTCTTTCTAAAATCTAACACCACATGCCGACAAAAGCAATCATGTTTGCATGATCAAATGTATTACTAATGACCCTCTTTTCCAGGGATGCCAGCTTGATAGCATTGTTCAATTATTATTTTTTCAGTTACAGAAATTAATTGGAAATTCTCACAGTCATGATCACAAATTACTCTGGTGAACATCCTTGATCAAATACTTGCCACCAGCAAACATGACCCAAATTTGTCTGGCAAATTTCACTACAGTGAAGGCTGAACTGAATACACATTATTCTTTATTTCACAGATGTTATTGTCATGTACTATCTAAAGCTTAATTTACTCACTTTGTTTGAGGTTTTTGACATTAAGACTTCTACTTCATGTAATACATAGTAATAATAGCAACATTTACTATTTCCAAACAAGAGTGAATATAAGTAAAAGGAGTCCAATTGAAAAAAAAAGGAAATTAAATATTCTTTTCCTTCTCATTTGATTTATTTCAAATCCCACTATCCAAGGTTTCATCTCTCTGAACATAGAACATCCCTGGCTTACTGCAAACTCCAACTCAATTGTCATCTTTTATGAGACCTCTCCTGATCCCTCCAGAAACATCCCCCAAAACATGCCCTTTCCAGCAAGTGCTTTATGTTGACTTGGGATTATTTTTTGTTGATTTACATGTTATCCCCTCCAATTCTCTAAATAAAATATAAGCTCTTTGAGAGCAAGGAGTATTTCATTTTGTTTCCATACTTCCTGTTCCTAGTATAATGGAAACTTAATAAATGCTTGTTGATTTAAACTGAATTGAAAACTTGTTGAGTATAGTTTTGCCTTTGGCCAACTGTTTAAAAGATTTACTTAAATAACTATTCAATTGAATTATAATAATTTTTAAGACAACGAGTTTTATGTAGACTACTTCATCAATTAGTTCTAAACAAAAAATATCACATAGAATGGGATAATTATAATTTCATAGTTACTTTGATTTCTGTTTTATATGCTGAGAGTCATTAAATAAAAACTTGAAGGCCTTCAGCCTTTAAGAATGGATTTCAAGGCAAGTAAATAAAGTAAGCTCCTAGTGGCACATTATTTGTCTTAGAATGTATCTCTGGCATAAGGGGAGATTAAAGATGAAGGATACATTTTTATGTGTTTATTTTGCTTTGTAATGACATCTATAGGTTTTTTTTGCCAGTGGTCCTTCAAGAATTGTTATTTTATGACTGCATTAATTCACTGGGAGATTTTCTGGTTGTATTTTTAAATTCTGCACTATTTCAGATGAGTTGCTCCCTGGTATTTGGTACAATTTGGAGCAAGTTTTAAAATCTTGTTCTTCATTATATTTGGTGCTCCTGATTGCAGTTTTTCATCTGTTGAATAGGAATTGCTGATGGCGTTTTTTGGATTTATAAAGTGGGATTTATTCATAGAGAGACTCAATGATGAAATGAGTACTCACATTAAAAATGGAATGTTTCCAAATAATCAACTTTAAGGAAATTTAAGTTTGTTGCAGATGGATAAATGCTTATAAATTAACTTTGAATACTGGATCTTATAAATGGATACAAGTTTAATAAGTATATTTTATGCCCAAATATACTATTTTCTGCCCTGCATTTTTCCTCTAAGTATTCTAGGCAGCTAGTCTTGTTAACAGATGGTAAGAAACATTCCTTTTTTTAAGGTTTTTGCAAGGCAAATGGGGTTAAGTGAATTACCCAAGGCCACACAGCTAAGTAGCTATTAAGTGCCTGAGGCCGAATTTGAACTCAGGTACTCCTGACTCCAGGGCCAGCCACTTAGCTGCCCCTAAAAGAAACATTCAGAACTGCATCCTATGCCCTACTTAGAAGTTTTGAATGTAAATAGATATTGCAAATAAGTAAAATACTTCTGAAACACTTAGCACATAACAATGTCTGGCATGTAGTAGGTGTTTAATAAATACTTATTACTTTTCCTCTTTTTCTTTAGGTATAAAAATGGATTCCACACTTGCAACCTGGAGGTAGGTTTCTAATTTTTGTTTCATAGATGTAGGAATTGATTTTAGTGGGGGAAGGATCATAACAACAAATGCCAAAATAAGACTTTAGATGTAACAATTTTTGCTTTACTCATGGACAAAAATATGAATCAGTATTGGGGTCTGTAGGTCATACTAGGAAAATGCCTCAGTCGTGTGTTCATCTGCACAAAAGGAAGGAAGGAAGTAGGGAGAAAGAGGAGGATGAGCAAAAGGAGGAGGAAAAGAAGAATGAAGAAGAAGAAGAAGAAGAAAAGAAGAAAGAATAAAGGAGAAGAGGGAGGAGAAGAAAGATGGAAAAAGAAGGCAGAAGAAGAAGAGAAAAGAAAAGAAGAAAGAAGAAAGGAGAAGATGGAGGAGGAGGAGAAAGAAGGAAGAAGGCAGAAGAAGAGAAGAAAAAAGAAGAAAGAAGGAGGAGAAGGAGGAAGAGAAGAAAGAAGGCAGAAGAAGGAAGAGAAGGAGAAGAAGAAGAAACAGAAGCAGCAGCAGCAGAAGGAAGAGAAGGAGGAGGAGGAGGAGGAGGAGGAGGAGGAGGAGGAGGAGGAGGAGGAGGAGGAGGAGGAGGAGGAGGAGGAGAGAGAGAGAGAGAGAGAGAGAGAGAGAGAGAGAGAGAGAGAGAGAAGGCAGAAAAAAGAAGACAAGAAAGAAGACAAGAAAGAAGAAAGAAGAAAGGAGGAGAAGAGGGAGGTGAAGGAGGAAAAAGAAGAAAGAAGAAGGAAGAGAAGGAGAAGAAAGAGGAGGAGGAGGAAGAGGAGGAGAAGGAAGAAGGCAGAAGAAAGAGAAAGAAAAAGAAGGAAGAAGGAGAAGGAGGAATAAGAAGAGGAGGAAGATGAAAGAGAGGGAGGAGAAGAGAAAAATGAGGAGGAGAAAGAGAAGTAGAAGGAAAAGGAGAAGGAGAAGCAGAAGGATGAAGGGAAGAAGGTAAAAGGGAAGTGGTGGGGGGTAGTAGGAATGTTGGGGGTGGGAGTGGCAAGTAGAAAGAGAAAACAAGTGTTTTAGAATCTGGACTGTATTCAGAATGTTACTGCTCATTAGAATCCTATGTTCTCCAAAAGTTGCTCTCCTGGTCACAGGTGCATATTTTTATCCACATTGTGATTAAGTCTGATCTTCAGAAGGTGTCTGGTAGATTCACTGGTTTATGGTCTCACTACACTTTCTAAAGTAATGGGCTACAGGATTAATTATAAAGCAGAAGACAGCAGGAGAAACTAGCAGCTTCTTAGAGAAATACATATTGATATCTCTCACATCTACAAAAATCCTTAGATTAGCTTGACAATCTTATTTTCTTTTAAAACAACTTTTAGGGCAAAGTCTTCACAATTAGAATTTGAGCCACAGTTAAATTTGCATCATAAAATTAGATAAAATACCAGAAAATAGTGTTTCTAAAAGGAAATCTGAACAGTTCTTTTATTGTCCTTACCAAGACAGGTGCTGAAGAACTGATTATGAACTTCATCTAAGTCCTCTAGAATCATTAATCTAATCTTTAAAAAATTCTTAAGCTTCATGAGACTGTGGCTCTTTTATACAACACACATACAAGCAGCTTGATGCTTAACTGATGTTCAAAGTCATGCCTTTTTTTTAGTGTAGCAAGACATTTAAAAATAGGATTTACTAATGCGTGGTCTCTGAAATTCTTTCTGATTCACATTTGTAAGCTTAGTTATCTTTTTTTTCATATTTAAATAAAGCACTACAACTAAATGCCTACTACCTTGTAGTCCTCTCCAGCTTCATTTAACTTTTCACAGTAGGAGAAATGATGAAAGAACATCATTAAAGTAACTACCAATTTTCTGCTTTATTAAATGCATATTTTTATGTTTCTTTAAAGAATATTAGGTAATAAAGTAAGACATCACTAATTTGAATTCTTCAGAACCTTGGTGAACATGTGACCCAAAAGACCAAAGTCCTAGAACCCTCCCCCCACCAATTCCAAAATCAAATTTGAGAGATTTGAGTGACTTGCCTTTATATATTCTTGGTCTATAAATATTGTATACTAGGGTCTCTCTAGATTATAGGCTAATTATTTGATTTTACTGTAAACATTTTTATATTATAGATTATAAATTATGTTATATAGATTATATATTGGATTATATATTAAAAGTTAGCAGAGACAGTAAAGGTCTCCCATTCACATCTCTCAATTTACAGTTTAACAAACTGATCATAAACTCATGGATCTAGAAATGAAAGGAAACTTAAAGTCCTTTTAGCATAACCACCACCTTTATTCTAGGTCACATAGGGAGTAAGTGTCAAAGCTTTATTTAAAACTAGTACTTTGAAATATACACCCAACACACTTTCCATTGCACCACACTTCTCTATATTAATGAGGTATTCAAGATATGGAACTAAAACTTTTTAATCAATGTAGTTGGGCCCATAAATTGTATTGACTGACTGAATCTTCTTTGTCTATTTGACAATTTGTACAAATGGTTACATTAAAAATAAACAATTCAACTAAACAAATATTTTGTGGGTCCCTGGATAGAACACTACACTTGGAACAAGGGAGTCTTATTTTCCTGAGATCAAATCTGACCTCAGACATTAACCCTGTTTGCCTCAGTTTCTCATCTGTAATAAGAGCTGGAAAAGGAAATGGCAAACCACAACTGTATCTTTGCCAAGAAATTCTCAAATGGGTTCATTGAAAATTGAAAATCATTGAAAATCTACTGAACAACAAAAGGGGAAGGCATGCCAATAAAAGTGAGATACATTAACAAATTTTTGGGTTTGTGTCCAGAGTTTCATGTTTACAAAACAGTGAAAAATCTAATATTTTTCTAGTCAGAGTGCATGTAAGGGAGTAATGATAAAGAAGTTTGACAACATACAAGTTCATAGGGGATAAATATCAGCTTGAAGTTATTTTTATTTTTAATCCCATTAGTAAGTAGGAGTCTTTGGGCAGGAGAAAGGAGTATTTAATTAATTGTGACAAGGGGACATCCAGGTGTAACCCTCCAGCAGACTGCTGAAAATACAAAGGCTAAAAGAAATGGGGAAGTTAGGAAACAGGTTAAAACTGGAGATTCAGATCTAGGAGTCACTTTCATAAAGTAGTCAATTGCAAATCAAATTTAATGTGTATCTGATATACTTATTCAATTCCACACTTAAATGTTTGGCAGTAGATGAGCTCACTCTGTGGGGAGAGTATAAAGCAAAGAGAGTCAAAGGCAAAGTCATAGGGAATGCCGGTTTTTAGGAACTGAGATGAACCCATGAAGGAAAAAGAGAAGCAATGGTTAAAGAGGCAGGAGAACTAGGGGTGGTACAACTTTGAAGCTGGTGACATAGGGCCCACAGGATCATCAACTCAGATATCTACAGTTGGAATGGACTTTCTGGACATTCAGGTCCATCCCACTCATTTCATAGTTGCAGAATCTGGAACCTGAAGAAATTTAAGTCGTATAGAGAGTCAGTGTCAGATTTGAATCCAGTAGATACAATAAAACAAGTCAGGAGAATATGTGTTTATATGTCTCTATATGTCCAGATGTGTTTATATAACACAAATATAGATGCTTGTCATCAATGAATATATATCATCTACACCCATAAACAATGTACACATATACCTATAGATATGTGTGCATATATCCATATATAGATATATAAACACATGGACACACATATTTATATATGCATACCTATAGATAGACACATATATATAAACAATGCAAATATAAAAATATACACACTGAAGCACACACATGAATGTGTATTGTATATGCACACAATGCATGTCTAACACATATATACACACCACATACATGTAAGAATGCATGCACATATACTTGGTTACACAATACAATACAGTACAATGTATATATATATATATATATATATATATATGCAGGTATGCTTATCCATCTTTGCATAATACATACATATCTACACATACTTTGAACTTGCCTCACTATTTCATTTGCTTACTTTGTGTTTAATTGCAAGTGACTTGATGACTTCTTACCTATACTTCAGTTTGATAAGATAAAGAGATTCTTAGGTTCCTGTGGATGGGTCTGATAGTTCTGGTTATTCATTTAGTCCATGATGAGTAAATTCTGACATCCATAATTTTGCTACTATGTATTACCATACATCTATCATTCGGTTCTTCTATGAGTTATAAATGTAAAGATGTGTGATAGTGAAGAGAATACACATACATACATACACACATACACATACACACACATACACACATACACAGATACACAGATACACATTCTGGAGAAAAATTTGGAACTATGTCCAAAGGACTATAAAACCTTGCATGCCCTTTGAATCAGCAGTACCACTAGAAGTTGTGAATCCCAAAGAGAAAAAAAAAACAAAAAGAACTTACATGTACAAAAATATTTATAGCAACTCTTTTTGTAGTAGTAGTAGTAGTAGTAGTAGTAGTAGTAGTAGTAGTAGTAGTAGTAGTAGTAGTAGTAAAGAACTGGAAATTGAGAGAATGCTCAAGTTATGTATGAGAATAGCTACTGGGTTCAAATCAGACACTGACTATCTTTTTGATCTTAGGTAAGTCACCCATAGTTGGAATAGAGTACTATTGTGTGAAATGACAAGGGGAATGGTTTCAGGAAGGAAAAAAAAACCTCAGGAAGAACTTTATGAACTAATGCAAAGTGAAGTAAGAAGAACTGAGCATTATGCACAGTAACAGCAATGTAGTAATGATATCTGTGAAAGACTTAGCTATTCTGATCAATACAATGATTCAAGCTAATGCCAAAGAACTCAATGAAAAAATGCTATCCACCTAAAGATAAACTGATGAACACTGAATACAAGGTGGAAGTATAATTTTCTCACTTTTTTGTAATGTGGGTTAATATAGAAATATGTTTTGCATTATTTCACATGTATGATTGAAATAATTTTGTTGCCTTTTTTAGTTGGTGGAAGAGGGATAAGTGAGTTTTGAACTCAAAATTTAAAAAGCAAAGAATGCTAAAATAAATAGATAATAAATTTATTTAAGAAAAAATGACCTTGAAGAATACTGTTTAAAACTCAAGAAGCTGACTATTCTTATGATAGATATTTTGTCAATGGCAGGCAGAGTTAACAAAATTTTGAATGGTACTACATATTAATTATTAGCCTGGGAAACATGCTTGTTTTGCATATGATAACATACTCAGGTGTTTATAATTGACTTTAAGGAAAACTGTGGAGAATAAAAGGTTACATGTTGTAGATGACAGAGCAAGTTGTTGGATGTGGGGGATATGTATACAAAGACTCAGGACTGTCTCACTCGGTTGTAATGCAGTTCACAGGAAGACAGACTATCTTCTTTCTCTACATTTAAAGACTATTCCAAAAACTACAAAGAACAAGAGATAAATATATTCTTTGAAAAACAATCTTTTTTTGGGGGGGGAATGGAACTAGATCTCTGATTTAATTGGCATAGAAATATCCTGGTGAGGAACTTGCTCTACCAAGGCCATTCAACACCTTCTCTGCAACTTAGTATTCCTAGAGAGTTGAATAGAGCATAGAAAAGTTTAATGACTTGTCTAGAGTCTGATAGCATGAGTCAGAAGTAAGACTTGAACCTAGATTTTCCCATTTTGGAAGTCAGCTCTCAAATCACTAAGATCTGCTTTCTCTTCTCCAAAGAATGAATAATTCTTAATAAAATGAAGTAAATTTAAAATTCTGATGTTGTCAGCCACAGATAAATCATATGATGGACTGGCAAATCACCTGTGCTACAGCATCAAGGTTCCCTGAGGAGATAAGACTGGCAGGACAAAAAAAGATGGAAAAAACACAACTAGAATCACTTTTTAGGCCCAAGAAGAGAAATGAATCTGGATTTCTCAACCAACAATCTCATATACAGCGGTGCCTCCCCTCTGGGCCACTGGACCTGCCTCTTGCCTGACTTCACTTACACAGCACAGTAAAGCAACACCTAGTAGAGAGAAATATATGATGGTGAAAATTTAATCAACAAATAATAAGAAACCATTTCTTGAGCATGATGTCATTTATTATATGGGTATTCTATCTATTAATAAAGGACAAGTCAAGGGCCTAGAGTGGCTTTGTGTATGTGTCTTCATCAGGAATATCACTGGCAATCCCAATTCCAGTATATTTTAATGAGGAGGTAGTCTAAGAGTCCTCAGTTCCTCCCATTACCTTATTGCTAAGAAGTGAAGAGCTAATCCCCAGGTGGGCAAATCAATATACAACTATTATTGCTTTCAAATATGGCTATTTAGCCCCTCTCTGGAACTTAAGGAATGGAAAAATTCTCTGGTCTATAAAACCAACTTTCCTTTAGCAAAGATGACCAGAAAAAATAAGCCATCTCAACCAGGTTGTCACTGACTTTTTTTCCATTTTTTTCTTAAATATTGATGAACAAAATTTCAAGGAAAAAGGGACAGTACCTACTATTTAAAACATAAAAAAGCAAGAATCCCTAGGGGACTGCAAGTAGGTTAAATTTTCCATGGTTCTTGAAGAAAACATGATATCAGGGTGGTGATGCCAGACAAGCAAGTGAATTATATTTGAGAGAGGTAGTGCTAAGCTAAGAGTCACCAGCCATACTTTCTCCTCTTGGTTCAGTGACTATATATGATTAAGGATGACTAGAGATGGCACTAGATAGGAGTTAATCAGGATTAAGTAACTTGCCTCAGGTCATATAGGAAGTAAGTATGATGTGTCTGAGGTCAGATTGAACTCAGTTCCTCCTGATTCCAGGGCTGACACAGTACCTAGTTGCAAGAATGCGAAAAGTCTCTTTTGAGACTACCTTAAGAGATGGCAATTTTAACAGAAAAAAAGGAATGATACAGATTGATATTAATAATCTATTTAAACAGTATTAAAATAACTTTTCTCACATCCCCCCTTCTAATTAGTAGTCACAGCTACTAAAAGATCCAGAAAAAGAAATTTCTCACCATCAAGGATCTTGACAATGACAAATGGATCAATGTCAGAAGTAGATGTTGTTTAATCAGTCAAATTGACACTAAAATGTCTGTCAATAATAATTTATTAAATGCCTACTGTGTGCTAAGTATTTTATCAGAGATATAGAAAGAGGCAAAATAGCCAGAGCTGAGAGATAGTGTTGAGGAAGTCAGCTTATGAAGGGCTTTAAATGTTAAACAAGAACATTATTTGGTGGCAAAATATAGCCACTGGAATTTATTGAGTGTTTCTGTATGTGGTGTGTTTGTGTGTGTGTGTGTGTGTGTGTGTGTGTGTGTGTGTGTGTGCATGTGAGAAAGAGAGACAGAGAGAGAGAGAGAGAGAGAGAGAGAGAGAGAGAGAGAGAGAGAGAGAGGATCAAACTGAGGTCCAAGCATGAAGTAATGAGGGCCTGAACCAGGATGGTGGTATAATAGAGGAAATATTAGACAGAGAAAAATGTTATGCCAAATATTATTTCCATACATATCCTGTAGATGTCTGATTCCCATCTCATTGTTATGTAGATAAATAGCTTCTATTATGGGTCACCTGCAATCTATACATGGAAAGCTATCTTACTAGAAGGGGAAATTGAAACTACTATCTAGTACATTTTGATATTTTGCCAAATGCATGCTTGCTAAAAAGATTATTTTATGGAGAGCTCACACAGGAAAATTACTAGGGGGGGTTCAGAAAAATTGATACAAAGATACTCTCAAGATCTCAAGAGTTTTGGAATTAATTATGCAGCATGGGAGAC
The DNA here is from genome assembly GCF_037893015.1 of Macrotis lagotis. Classification (NCBI taxonomy): domain Eukaryota; kingdom Metazoa; phylum Chordata; class Mammalia; order Peramelemorphia; family Peramelidae; genus Macrotis; species Macrotis lagotis. Next base: position 416,329,355 of record NC_133666.1, read on the forward strand.
ACTGGCACAGGAATGCCCAGTGTGGTATGTCATCATCAAAGAGGTTGCTGTGATTAAAGTGGAAATCAAAATTGAAGCAACGGAAAGGAAATATAAGATACATAAGTTTAGAGTAACCACCCCAGGTATTCACATGGGTTATTTGTATCCAGTTGTGGTAGAGCTCAGTTTGGTCTTATCAGACATAGTCAGACACTCTGTAACCTGTCTCTTTCAGAGTGACGTCATTTTGTTCTTCTTTGATAATAGAGGGCAAGAACCAATTGATTAATCATTTTGATCTTCAGATAAAGATACCTGAAGTTGGCATGGTAAAGGCGATCCCATCAAGAAAAGGGTTACTGAGATATAAATACTTTAATCCCCCCCTTTCACAGCATGTACCCCTATATAAACCCTGCCCTTATTCCTGCTAGTGCTTCTGTTTATCAGCCCAGTTGCAAGGCTCTTGTAGCTGTCTTTAGTTTCTTTATTCTACTCTCTCCCTATGCTTATTACCTGATGATTGCTGTTGCTAATTCAGCCAGGCTACAAGACTCTTGAAATTGTTCGTTCTTTCTTTAAATTTCCTGATTGCTGTTTCCAGCCCAGTTGCAATGCCCTTGAAACTGCCCTTACTTTCATTCTTTTCTTTGGGAAATTCCCTAGCTTCTCCTTATCCTCTATGGGAATCAACACTCTTGCAACGGCCTTTCTATGAATTAGTTTTTGCTAGATTTCTTTAAGAGATCTAGCCCTTAGTATTGCTTAATTTCTTAATTTATTACTTTTAAACCACAGTAATATGTAATAAACTTTCATGTCCCTATACATTTGAGTTAGCAAGAATCTGCGTGTGGAATTTATTCCTTACTTTTGGAAGATCTCAGCACTCTTTCTCACCTTTATCAGTGGTCAAGAAGAGAAGTAAGCTTATTAGATAAAATTCATGCATATAGGACTATGCTGTCTTGCCTTTATCATGAGTCTGACCATATAATGGACAGTTAGCTTTTCTAAGATGTATCAATGATGGTATAACTTTACTTTTTTCTCTCCTAACCATAGAAAAAAAAATTGATGGTTGGGAAGACAAGAGTTTCCTACTCAGTTAATAATTCATTTTATCACTAGTAACCATCTCCCCACCTGTGATATGGACCTACACAAAACATCATTTTTATCAGTTCCTCAGAATGAATGTACTATGAAATGTTCTTAAGAAAGTACTTGAGTTCCATTTAATTTCTTCCAAAGTCTACGGGCTATATAAATAGGCCTGCTAAGGAAAAAATACACAAGAATATTTAGACACAAGAAACTTTATAAAATTTATGGAGAGATCACAACACTGTCCTTCCCAGATAGGACATTCCATTTGAAATGGAGACAAAAGCAATTCTCTTTTTGTAGTTTCAAAAATGATATTTACAACAAATCTAGCATCTTAAAGATAAATCTCAGAATACTGTTGAACTAGATAATTTGTATCCCTAGAATGCTCAAGGAAGAAACTCTTAGCCTGAACATTAAAGCACTCTTTGAGATTAATAGGCCACTTCTATATATATGAATGGTATTTGCCTATATCACAGTTTCTCTGTGGATGACTGTTAATAACTACATTGACATTGATGGAATCTCTCATTTTAAAGTAGGTGCTTCCTTTTACTTCCTCACATCATAAAAGCTAGATGGCTAAGTACCAGAGTATTAAATTATGTATAAAAATCTTCAGTGTATCGATTTCCAAAATAAAAGGAAATTATCTCATTGGTGTAAATCTGGCTTCAAGGGACCTCATTAGAGAACTTGGAAATCACAATTAATCTTTAATGTCATATGGTATAATGATAGTAATTAGTGATGGAAAATTGATGTAATTTTTGAAAAAAAACAATAGCTAGTAAATCGTAGTTTCATAATTAACCCTTCAACACTAAAATAGACTCAACTCTATTTTGCCATTTAAATAAAAGAATTAGGAATTGTGTTTTCACTTCGTAGCAGTGAAATACTTTATTTTTAATGCTATATAAATCCTTGTTTTATGTATCAATTGGCACTGGTCAAGGTCCCTTATTTATTCAGTTGTGATGTATTATTGTATTTAATTACAAAAACAAAAATACTGCATCTAATTTGTAACCTAAATAAAAAGGTAAAAATTAAATGATATACATAAAAAAGTAGTCAAGCAGAAAAATTTTTCTTCTTAAATAGATATTTGCCAATGTATCAATTAACAATAAACATACATTAAGCAACTTCCAAAGACACAATAGAAACAGCACTCCCTGACTATAGAAGTATTGCTTCTTTTGCATAAACACAAAAAGGAAAAAACATTCATGCAAATGAACTTTCCTCTGCCTCTGAAAACCATGCCTTAGTAGGTGCATTTGAGCTTTGAACCTTATGGGAGAGCTGTCATTTGTAAAGGTCTTGGTAAAGTAGAGCCTGGAAATCTAACTCTTTTTATATAAAGCATAGATCACAGAGTTATCATTTTCCTCCCACCAAATATTCTTCATACTCTGATTTTATTTCTATCAAAAAGGAATCCTCAGCTAGTTCCAAGTCTACTGGGGAAAGATCTTGGTCTATGATGAAAATATTTGTCATTTTGTACCTAGTCAAAGAGAGCTTGGATGGATAGCCAGTCTTCTGCTTGTTCTTGCCAAGGAGAAGAACTATAAAGTTTACTCTTTGTTATGGATATATTTTTGATAGTAAAAATGAATAATGAACAGCAAACAGCAGAAAATCTTCCTGAAGGGATACAGGGAGAGTCAAAAAGGATACAAGGGACAGAATCTTAGAGCTAGAAATAGTCCAACCCCCTCATTTTATATTTGAGCAAATTGAGAGATATAGAGATGAAATGACTTGCCCAAGGTCAGAGAGTTTGTGACCAGGACAGGAAGATGAATTATATAACTATGAAATGATTTTAAGGTGCCAGACTCTTATATTGTGATATATACTAACCATACCATGTAGGCACTTCATTTTAAACAAACATTATAAATTCCATTCTGGAAAGTTATAGAAACTTCCTTTGGGCAGTCCTTTTCCTCCAGTCCCAAAATGAATTACCAAGTACATGGCAATCATTTTTCAGGATGGCACTATTAATAATTTAGAAGATTGAAGAATTATTTGGTTTGCTCATTAAATGTGCTGCATTATGAAAATCTGTGACATCTGAGAAATATGGCTTCCTCCACATGGTTATCATAGGGCTTGTCTGCTAGGTCAAAGAGCTAGAACAAAATTGCATGATTGATTAGGCCTAATGAGGTAGCAGATCTCATTTGGGAATTGTAAAATGACCAGAATATGACTTGTAATTGATCAAAAGAACCAAAACAAATATTTAAATAAAAACTTACATGCAATTCACATATATGTGTCACTTTTTCTTCACAGATGATCTTCTTCTTTTGCATTCATGTGGTATAGACAGAGTATAACTTATTTGCAGAAATGCAACCTGCATGGTTAAAGCCTTTAAAACTATGGCATGTGGAAATTTTTGTTTAGCCTAGAGAAGAGAATTATAATAACTAGATTAAAATATTTGAAAGTTCATGTACTTTGAAAGAAAGAATAAACTTAAAAACTCAATCTCAGAGGATAGAACTAGAAATCATACAAGAAAATCAAAAGTAAGCAGATTTTAACTCAGTTATGATAATAATTATCATAATCTCATTTTTCTCATCCAATTCAGTGGAATTCAACTTGAACAAGTTCTGGAACAAACTGTTGCCTTGCTATTTCTTTTTTGTATTTAGTGCTTTTTTAGAATAAATCAGAACAGTGCCTGCATGACGTGGTTAACCTATATCACAGTATAGGATCTTGGTCTCTTAAAATTATTCCACATTGTATTAATTCATCTTCCTGTAGTGAACACTAATGCTTTGACTTTAAGCAAATCATTTCGTCTCTATGAGCCTCAATTTCCTCAAATAGAAAATGAAGGGATTGGTTCACTTCTAGTTTTAAAATAACTACCTTTGTGGCTGAATTAAAGTTTTGGGATGTAGGTTCCTCTTCCATAGTCTCAATGAAAACATTCTCAGTAAAATGCCTGTAACAGACATGACAATAGCCATTTTATCTACCTTATTTTGTTCTCACATGATGTTGCTATTATTGGACAAATCTTTCTACTTTAAAAGATTATAAATACTTGAGAAGATAACACCCATCTGGGATAATGATCCATCTCCAATATAGATTATTGATTAAGTTTTCCAGGATATTTTGTGAGCTGAATGCACAATTTAGAGACTCATCAATCCAATAAGGATAATTAAGCTTCTAAAGTATAATTTTATTCACCTGGCTATTTTTGGTAGTTATTTACTAAGTATTAAATACTTACACTTTGGAAGTTTTTGCATGTTTTCTTGCATAATTTACATTGATCACTAAGGTCAGCTACTTTAATGATAGACTTTCTGTAACTCAATTTCTAGTGACAATGATCTGGTCCTACCAATTCCAAGAACATATGAAGACTAATAAACCAATTGTTAAATATTACTTGGCCAAAATATTTAATGGAATTCAAATAGAAATAGTATGATCCAAGTCATTTTTTTCTTTATAACTGAAGAATATAATTGGTATATAAAATCATTTGCCTATTAATAATGGCCAAGGTTTGTTAATTTAACCTTTGCAAAATCTCCCAAATATTCCTTCTTCTCTCCTCTGACACTTGGCACTGCCACCATGCTCATCTTTTCTTGCCTGGACTACTGCTTCATTTACCTGCCTCAATTCCATCCATTCTCCAATCCATCATCCATATTTTCCTTAAGTATAACTCCAACAACCTCACTCTCTCTCCCTCTAGCTCCCCACTCAATAAACTCCAGGGCCTCCCTATTGGTTCCAGGATCACATAAAAAATCCTATTTGGCATTTAAAATTCTCCATAACCTAGACCTCTTCTTCCTTTCCAGTCTTCTTACTCTAAATAATCTTTGAGCCAGTAACCATTGGTTTTCTTGCTGTTCAATGAATAAGATATTCCATCTCTCTTGGCCCTGGACATTTCCTCTGGCTTTCATCCACATCAGGAATATTCTCTTTCTTCATCTCTGATTACTGGTTTCTTTGCTTGTCTCAATCAAAATTCCATCTTCTACTGGGAGTCTTTTTTCAACTCTTCTTAATTCTAAAGAGTTTCCTCTCAGTAATTTTCCTTTTTATTAGGATATTGCTTGTATGTGCATATTTATTTCCTTTTTGACTCCCCTATTAGATTGTGAGTTCCTTGAGGGAAGGAACTATTTTTTTCCTTTGTATTCCCAGTGATTAGATCAATGTATGGCATGATCTTAGTAGGTACTTAGTAAATATTTTCTGATTATAAATGTTTTTCAACTGACTTGTTAGTTTACTGAAATTATCTTCAATATTCTAATAGAAGGCAGAAACATGGAGATATAATTTGATCATTTTCTTATATGATTTTGTTTTCTTCTATTAGATCTCTACATTTTAAGAACATTTTTTACTTTTGTTTTATACAATTAAGAGTAAGTAGTAGGGCACCTATAAAGTATAGCATTTCTTAATAACATTATTCATAAATTTTTATGGATGAGTGCTATGTCCAGATGTTTGTGAGCAAAAGCTATGATTATTATTATTATTACAACTGTCTTATTCTTTCCATTTTATATTCAGAGAAAATCAGATAAAAATGGAAGGAGAAGTCACTAGCACACTTTTGGTCTTTCATGTTTGTTAAAAGTTTGACTGTGGAAAAAAAAAGGACCATAAAACACTTTTAAGTTTATTCTGCATTATTGTCACTTTCTTAAGTTTAGGCAATCACAAAAAAATAAATCAAGCATGATTTGTAGTGTTACTGATTCCCAAGTTAGCAATTGGCTCTCATGAAAAGTCTCTAACTCACCAGTCTAAGACTTTTTTTATGTAAAGGAATTTGTATTTTATCTTAGTGACTCTGAGTAACTACTAAAATTTTCTGAGAATGAATGGAATGGTCAGAATTGTTTAAGAATATTAATTTAACAGTCATTCAGAAGATGGATTGGAGAGGGGAGTTACTCAAAGAAGGAGGACAATGCTTCAACTCAGGAGTGAGGCTGAAGAAGGAATCATGGTTTTCATTTCCTGGTATAACTCACAGGGACTAACAGGATGTCCCATTCTCAGCACCCTTTCAACAAACATTTGCTGATCAAAGTTCTTGTCCAACATTTTCTAACATTGTTTGTCACGTAACATTTTCAGTATCACTTCACTATAAGGCACCATAAAGTCAATTTTAATTATCAGATAATCTAATATTCATAAAATGTCTTATAAACCATAAAGTACTACAAAAATATCAATTATTGTTGCTAGCTCTCCTTGTATCCAGCCCAGAAAATAGAGTTTTGAGGCTGGTGTATTGATTAAGTATATTCCAGCTCTTGATGGTGACCTTCTTTTGCCACTTAAGCATATCTCATACATGTCTTTAAAAAGACTCAGTTGACCAGATCTGATCCATGAGGTTGACCATGACATAAGATCCTTGTAAGGATGAACTGGAAATAATCTATTGTAAACCTCAAAGCACAATAAAAACTCTAATTATGATTTTTAAAACTCTAGAGTAGAAGTAAAGATCATTTACCCCAGGAAGGGAAGGAAGATTCTATTTTCCATGCAATGATAAAAGAATTCATATATTTTTACCACTATGTTAAGAGAAAATTCACTAAATAAATTAGACTATTAATGATTTGTTTTATTGCTGATTACTCTTTATAGTGTAAAAATATAACATTTATTATATATATATATATGTGTGTGTGTGTGTGTGTGTGTGTGTGTGTGTATCTGTGTTTATGTGTCTGTATATGTATGTATATGTATGTTTTTATAATATTTACTTCAGGTGAATAAATCCTGACCTGAGAAATGGGTTTTAGATAATTGGCAAGAGAATTGAAGCCCAGAAGACACAGATTTCTCTTAGCCCTATTAATGCATCTTTGTAGCTGAGAGATTAGTGGTAAAATACCTAATAACAAAAAGGAAAAATGCTATCAGTATGATGTGATCCTTAATCTACTAATTTTAAAGCACATTATCTTTTTTGCTAGTCAAGGGAGGGGTCATATCTGAATAACACATTTTACAATATGACAGTCACAGAGATATCTTCATGAAAATAATAATAATAACCTTTATAAATTATTCATTGGGTGCAGATATTTGGAAAAGCTTAATAACTTTTATTCAGTTTTGAGCTAGAAATCTCATTCATTCTTATCCAAGCCCTCTCTCTGAGGTATTATTTTTCCATTCAATTCGACATTTTATTTGGGTGAAGTTGGCATAAATTATTCTCTGCCTGAAAAAAAGCATCTCTTGATTTAGGAGATGAATTGCAGGTAATGAGGCAGACCCTAGAAGCTTGTGGCAGGGAGGAAGTCTAGGGGATTCCAAGAGATAAAATCATTAGTATTTTAAGATGATGGAGTTTCTCTCCACAGGAAAAGCATGTTATAAGAGCGAGGGTTGGAAGTATTCCATGGTACCGTGGCTTCCTCTTTAATTTCATTCTGACGGGAAATGAACTTTTGTAAATCAGTGGTACATTTCTTATTCTGCCCTCTTCATTTCAAATATGGCCAAATACATAGGAAGGTAGAAATAGAGTATAAATCTCTACTGTGAACGGCACATATTTACTCCTATTTGATAACAAGGAACAATAATAGAAATGTCCTGAAGATAGCAAGAAATATAAAACTGAAGGAGGAGGGGAATTGTAGGTAAGGGTTCTATCTCTGGGAGCTATCTCATTGAACTGTAAATGCAAAAATTGCTAAGGAAGTCAGTATAGTACCCAGAAACAAAACATAACAGATTTCCTTGATCATGAATGGGGAGTAAAAAAAGAAAAGAGAAATAAATACCAAGAAAGTGTGATTATGTTTGCATTATTTTAATTTTCTAAATACTTTCACTGTATACTTTCTTGTATCTCATCTTCATGCCAGTGCTAGCAGAATGAATCCCATTTGGCAGATGAGGAAACAGAGGCTCAAAGAAATTAAATGACTTCTGAAAAAACAATTTTCTGTTAGACAGAAACTACTGTTTGCTGACTTTCCAGCAAAATATATTTCCATAAATGGTTTCATTTTTTGCATTTTAGGGCTTTTTGGATACATTTTTCATTCTGTTTGAATTTGTATAATGGGAGGGTCCTTGACATGAATTTTACTGCTCTTCCTTGGGTAGAAATAGATAGTTCTGGATTGATTCCCTGGGCAATCTTTTTTAGAATAAGATTGAGATTGCACATTTTCCCTTAGGTTGTAAAAACCTGTCAAGGGTGTCATTTTAATTAAATTCTAGTAAAATCTCCATTGAGTATTAGCATTTCTCAATTTCAGCACAACAGGATATACATTTAGTTTCCTGTTCTGTGCAATATCTACTTCTTCAGGGTAGCTTAAATCTAGCTCCTAATTACAGACATTTGTAAATCAAAGTTTACAACTGAGTGGAGCCTGCCCTTAAGAAACAAAAACATTTGTTTCCTCTGGTCTTCTTGTTATTCAAATACTACAAACAATCATTTCAGTGCCATAATAATTATTCATATTTATTCAGCCTTAAAAGTACACAAGTTTTTAACACCTTAGAGTTAAAGGATGATGAACCAACAAGATTTTAAGAACCTAACAACATGCCAACTAGTATAGTAAGCATTTTCAGACCTATGATATAGGGAAACTGAATTTTAGAGATATGAAATGATGTTTCCAAAGTCTGACAGCTAGAAAAATGTAAGAGTTGAGAATAAAATCTTGATTTCTAACCCAGTGCTATTTCTATGCTGTAGTCTTGCCTCTTTCAACATGCTACTCTAGCTAGTTTTTCATTTCTCTGATCCAATCATGAAATTAAAGCTTTAGAAAGGGAACGAGATCATCTAATACAACTTCTTCATTCTATAGATGAGGAAATAGTCTTGCAGAGGCAAAGTGACTGACTAGTAATGACTATCAATAGCCTATTCTACTTCTCTCAAGCCCCATAAAAAATTCTGAAAATGATTTTGACCCCACTTTCTTTCTAAATTCAAGGACTATTTAAGTGTCAGCTTTTGAATTGAGATCTGAGTTCAATTCTATTACTAGTTATGTCATACTCAATAAGTCAAATAACTCTTTGTTCCTCTGGCAATGCCACTTCTATCAAATGATGGAAAAATAAATGAATTGAAAAAGCTTTTACTAAGTACTTACTGTACTTAGTAGAAGAAGTAAGTACTAAGTAATTATTGTATGCCAGACGCTATGATGATCACTAGGAATTGCTGTTGTTATTGTTTGGCCTTCATTCTCAAAGAAGACCATAACATGAGGGAAGTGGCAACCAAGTGAAGTGCATTTGAATAAGGAGAGTCTGTGCAGTTTTACTTTCTCTTCTGGAGCCATCTGGATCAGGAGGACTCAAGATATCCCTGGATGCAATGGGAGTCCATGACCTTTTTAAGCTTAAGGTGTTTAACACATCTCAGTTTGAATGCTCATTTGGTGAATGACTAGGTAAGAAAGAAAATGAGGTAGAGAATGGCCTCTTTAATCTAGTTTTTAAAAATTAGGAATACAAAAACTAACAAACATACTCCTGTTTTCAACATCTTATATTCTGATGTGAGAGTCAACACATAAGGGGGGAAAAAGACTGATAAAATCTTCACAGGAGGATCTGGGAGTAGGGGAAGAAGGAAGGATGATCTGAAAGCAGGCCTGTTGAATGGAAATACCTAGGATTTAGAGTTCCCACACAAGGGATTTTCCCAAAGTTAAAAACATATATATGCATATGATTATTCCTTCAGACACTGCTTCCTATTATTAGTCTTTCTTGTCAATAACCCAGATTATAATTCCAACATTGGCTTCCCTACACAACTTCATCTATAACTTTTTTTCTTCCTCCAAAAATCAGAGCTAAGAAACACCCAGTTTACATAGAATAGAATTTGTGAAACTGAGCATTATTCTGCCTCCTTTCATTCCCAAGTCCTGCCCTCTTCTGGAATTTCATATTTAGAACACTGTAAATCTGTAGACACTGGGAAAATTTATTTTTAAAATATTAAAAAACTATAAAGATAATGCAATTAGATGTTCACATTAAAGATAAAGAGCAAAGTAGAGTATCTGATCAAAGGATAAATCTACCTTGGAAGTTCATTATAGGGGAATAGCAAATTTTCAAGGATCATTCAAAAATGTGTAATTGTTTTTTCAAAGTGATGATTTTTTTTAATCCTTCACTTATCCTTCATTCTTTTAGATCATAATTTTTAAAAATCTATCTATACATGGCATAACAATTTAGTCAACATAATATCAATAGATGGCACATTGAGTCATTTGACACTCTAAGGTAAAAGATAACAGATTAATGGATGGAGTTCTGAACACATAGTCATTAATAACTTGATTCAAATTCTGTCTAATACTTATTAGCTTTGTGACCTTAAGCAAATCACTTAAACTTTATGTGTCTTGACAACTTCTCATGATTTATATATTAAATTTCATTCTGTGACCTCTATTGTTAGGGAGATGTTCTTCATGGTGGCAAAATCAAGGCATATTTAAGGTATGACCTCTTGAGTTCCTTTCTGCTCTAAATCTTTGGTTCGTGAGGTTTCTTCAAGCTCTAAGATACCATACTTCTATGATTCCAAGAGATAGAAATCATTGTATCTTGGAATGGTCATATGGTCAGAGAGGGAATATTAGAAAGTCTATATTTAATGCTCTAATTTTACAGATTAGAAAACATATTTAGAAGATCAGTGATCTGCCCAGCAACTCAACTGCTAGTAAGTGATGAAGAAAGCCTTTATAAAAAAGGTTGTACAGTGTTAGACCACTGGATCTGAAATCAGGAGATTGTGGTTGTTGTTGGGTTGTTTTCACTTGTGTCCAACTCATTTGGGGTTTTCTTGGCATAGGTACTAGTGTTTTGCCATTTTCTTCTCCAACTCATTTTACAAATAAGGAAATACAAATAAGGTAAACAGTTGCCCAGAGGCACATAGTAAGTTTCTAAATTCAGATTTTAAATCACAAAGATGCATCTTTCTGACTATCAGTAATCTATCTACCTAGCCACCTAAATGCCATCCATTCCACTTTAGATCCTATTGAATTGTTCCATGATAACTGTGTGAAAAAAACATGTGCAGTAGAACTAGAAAAAAACAAGACATAGTAGTAACACTATATTTCTTTTAAAAATAGGTATTGAGTTGTCCTTGTATTATGGACATTTCAGATAAACACAAGTCTATAGAAGCATTTTGTGATGTATTGAATTTATGCAAAGAAGAGAGAATTAGTATTTTTATATTAGGGCCAGGTCATCAGTTAGCCTTTGAGGACTAGACCTTCATTATTATATGATTATAAAGTGCTTCTTCTAATGAAAGTCACAATTCAACACTAATTGGATTAAATCCCATTATACCTGTCTGGTTTTACAACTTGCACTTCATTGTACTCACATCATTTGTTTTTACCCATAGGAAAGTGTTGCATTCTACAGGATATTCCAAGAGTTCAAATTTCTCTATTTCTTGCTGGAATGCAATTCAGAAGCAATTGTCTCAGAAATGGTGTTAGTTAGATACATTAAAAAAAGTCCTTTATGATTCAAACTTTTTGTAAGTAACCCAGTTTATGTTACAGTAACTACAAAATTGCTTTTTCTAATATCTGCTGTTGTCAACACATCTTCTCTTTATTCAAACCATAAAAGCTTGTTTATATGTTGTACATATTCATTACAATATAGTATCTTGGGGAGCAACAATCCTGAAGTCAAGAGGACCTGAGTTCAAATCTGGCCTCAGACACTTCACATTTAACAGCTATGTAACCCTGGGCAAATCATTTAACTCTGATGGCTTCATGAGAAAAAAAGGAGGAAAATATATTACACACACACACACACACACACACACACACACACACACACACACACAAACACAGACATTCCTTGAGTTTAAGAACTTTAAAAATTTTCATTATACATCTCCAGAGCATGACAGTTTCTTGGATTGGTTTGGGTTGGGTATGTAATTGCACTTTTTAATAATGGCTTAAATTTTGCCAGATTGGCTTAGTTCCTTTGATACTTAGAATAGAACTACTAAATTTGTGATCCACTTGAAGTGATCCACTTATATCTAAAAATAAGGACAAGAGTATAAAGCACCTTAAAGACATAAGAAACCCCCATCTAAATCTTACAAAGACATTTTATTCAAGTTGTCTTACCAAAAATAACATTTCCCAGGAGATACAGAATTTAATTAGTAACAATATTTTCAGAGAAATTAGCAATAATCTTTTTTTGAGATTTTAAAGGGTCATTGGGTTTAACCTAAATAAAATGGGGATTAAATTACATATGCTTATTTTATCATATGCATGATTTTAGTAAAAAGCACAACAAAAACAAAAAAAGAACCTTAGTTGTAGTATAAATCGTTGACTTATGCATACTGTACTAGAAAGGAGCAGAACAAGAGCTTCCTGTAATGAGGAATCAACCTGATAAATTAAGACACAAACTGAAGAGATAAAAATGATCATAGGCCTGACCTTTGAAGAGAGATTAAAGAAATATAGTATGCATGGTTTAGTAATAAAGTGATAATGAGAGTAAAGGAAACTGTTTATTAATATTTGAAAGATAATAACTAAAGAAGTGTGGAAGGCTTGCTTAAGTAATAGATAAAAAAGAATTCACAGCTTGAAATAGGAATACTTAAGTTGTACATGAATAGGAAAGAAATCTATAATAATCAAATGAATTAGATGATTGGATAACATACAAGGAGACAGGCTGAACACTACTACTACTGGAAAAAAACAGAGAGATGCTCAAAAAATTCTTGTGAACTGATCAGGTGATTGAAATAGAGAATATAAGTAAATGCTTGTGGATGTGACTTGGGTGGGGCATCTAGGTGGTGCAGTGGCTAGACCATGGACCCTGGAATCAGGAGAACCTGAGTTCAAATATGATCTCAGACACTTGATACGTACTAGCTGTATGATCTTGGGCAAGTCACTTCACCCCACAACTCACAAAAAAGGAGGATGTGACAAGCAAATTAAAATTAGCACAGTACTGTATTTATCAATATAAAGCAAGGAAATGATTGCTCAGGAATCTTCTTTGGAAGAAACTCCAAGTCTTGAGTGAATTTTCTTGTCAGTGAGACAATCAGATCTACAGAAAAGGGCAGAGTTAAGACATGCCCAGATCAACAACTGAGCAAATTAATGCAATGGTTTCCCAATAGAGCCTTCCAAAGTAAAACATCTTTGATGGGTTGACCATGGATTATATTAGGAATGAAAAAGAGGTAAAACTATAAGGAATAAGGTGACCTGAGGTCTTAGTCTCAGCTTTATCCTTGATTGAATTTCTTGGCATCAGATCATCATTGCAGAAACAAAACAATTGCATTAGATGATCTCTAAAGTGTCTTCTAACTCTAGGCTAAAAAATATAATAAAGTAAAAACTTTTAAACAAAGTCAAGTAAGCATTATATACTGTTTGTATGGGAATGTGCTCAAGTTCTGAATTCACAATCAAGATTATAAAACTTCAATTTTAAAATATTGAAATGTGACTTTCCAACTTAAGATTACTTGTATCTATTTTTTTTATCAAACAAACAAATATTCTTGTCTCCCAAGTAAATAAGCTTCTTGAGGACAAGAACTGTTTTACTTTTATCTTTTTTTTTTTTATTACTACTTAACACAATGCCTGTTTCGGTCATATCTGACCATGACACCATTTGGAGTTTTATTGGCAGAGATACTGAAGTGGTTTGCCAATTCCTTCTCCAGCTTTTTTTTTTCTACATGAGAAAAATGAGGCAAATAGGGTTAAGTGACTCACCCAGGGTCACATTCTTTGTCCCTACAGAAAGGGCTGATATGAATATTTTGGAACATGTAGGATTTTCCTTTTTTTAAAAAAATTTCTTCTGGATATAGACCTGGAATTGGAATTGCTGGGTCACAGTGCATGAATAATTTTTATTGCTCTTTGGTCATAGTGCCATATTGCTCTACAGAAAGGTTGAATCCATTCACAATACATCAGTGTCTCATTCATCCCACAACCTCTCCAACATTGATCATTCTCCTTTTCTCTCATCTTGGTCAATCTGATAGGTGCAAGATATATCTCATTGTTGTTTTAATTTGCATTTCTCTAATCAATAATGGTTTGAAGCATTTTTCATATGATTTTATATGCATATATATATATATATATATATATTTTCTTCATTTGAAAACTATCTGTTCATATCCTGGCTCCCTGATTTTGTCTTGATCTATTAATCCTACTTTTTCATCCCTAAATTACAACTTCCATTTATTTACAAGGAATGATCCTGTATGAAGTTTAAGAAGAAAAGTAGTTTGAAGTCTCTATTATGCCATTTATTAGCTATGTGATCTTGAACAAATCTCTGATGCTCATTTGAAATTTGACTTGTGTCTAAATTTGAGTCTTTGTTAAAAGGAGCTGTAATTTTCCTCCATACTTCAGTGTAGTCACTCTGTGAGAAAGCATAAAGTTTCTGTGCTGTGAGTACATAGTCTTACTAAGGGATATAGACTTGGGGAAAATCTAGTGACAGGACTAATAGTTGTTCACTATGGATTATTCTGATGTTTGTACAAGTGAAGTTATCCTCCCTATGTGGGAAAAGACCAAGAATGGTTAAAAAGGAGAGCTATAAACTTGGCTTTAGAAGAGATTGGAGAAAAGGGTCAGCTGAAAGTTGTGCAGTATTGAATTAACCAGACATGAAGGGGAAATAAGACTGAGGTTTCTCTAATATAGAGTAATATTTGATTTGGGCCATCTGTTCTGAAATAGGGGCCAGATAGGTGACTCAGTGGATAGAGTGCTGGACCTGAAGTCATGGAGACTTATCTTCCTGAATGCAAATCTGGTCTTAGATAATTACTAGCCTTGTGATTCTGGAAAAGTCACTTAACCCTGTTTGCCTCAATTTCTCATTTGTATAAATGAGGTAGAGATGGAAAACTACTTCATTATCTTTGCCAATAAAACCCCACATGGAATCACAAAGAGTTTAACACAATTGGAAAAACTGAAGAACAACAATCAATTCCCAAATGGTGAACCAAAGCTATATACTAGCATTGAATCAACTATTTAGATTCTGGTTAATAGTGTGATTTTCATGTGACCATACACCCACATGTGCAATTTAGTTCATTTTATTTCACCTATTAATCTCTTTTGTTTTTCAATGAAGTATGGAATGTGGGAGGAATTATATAATTATAGAGATTAGATGGAGTCATGAACTTTGAAAAACACTAAATCTGCAGATTAACATTTTTGTGTACTTAAACTAAGGCTATGCAGATGGGTGAGCAGTGTAATTACTTTCTATAATCACCATTTGTTCTAATATTATATAATTTAGAATTATAATGTTATTGAGAAATCTATCATTGTCCCTTTCCATAACAAGATCTCATTATTTAATCTTTTATTGAGAAGCAGAACTGTATAGCAGCAAGGGCATTGGTCTTAGTAAGAGTACTGGGTTAACAGTATGTCAGTTTTGAAGTTCAGTTTTCATTTCAATAAAATGAACACAATAATATTAATACTAGACATTTCACAGGGAAGAGGAAAATGCTTTATACATTTAAAAATATTATGCAAATAAGAATAATAGCATAACAAAATAATATAATGGTAGCTACTATTTACATTGCACTTATTGTTGACAAGACATGGAGCTAGGCATTACTATCTCATTTGGTCCTCACAAGAACTCTGAGAGATAAATGCTTTTATTATCTCCAACTTACAGATGAAGAAATTGAGAAAAATGAAGATCAAATGACTTGAACATAACACAAAGTTAGTAAATGCCTGAAGCCACACTTGAACCCAGGTCTTATTGACTCTTGTTCTGCCACCATTTGCCCTATATCCCCTTTATTTGAGAATTTGAGGGATTGGACCCAGCTCATAATTTCACTGGGCATAGAGGACCTGTGATATAGTTACTCATTCTTCCAAAGTAATTTAGCACAAACTTTGCAATTTCTTGTCCTAGAAAGTTCCCTCAGAGTACAAAGAGGTTAATTGACTTGCCAAGCACCACACTTTCAATTCCATTAAGAAGAGGACTCAAATCCAGGTATTCCTCAATCCAAATACAGTTTTGTAATCCACTACATCAAATCTGATGTCATTTTTTTACAGCCAGGGAGTCAATAATTTAGAGGAAAGGGAGAGGGAAACAGTCAAGCAAAAATTCTGACAATTATGATGATTTCCTGAATGAGCTGTCCTCAAACCATGGCTATAATAGTTTAAAATGAGAGTTTCCTTTCTATCCTCTCCAATATTGTCAAGCTAACATCTAAGAGAGAAAAGGCTAAGATCTCTCCACTAAAGAATATGGTTCTAGATTTATAAGCTTTTCCCTTTTTTGACTTTTCAGATTCCAAGTACCTATTTTTAAGACCCTCTCTTTCATGTTTCCTTTCTATTTCCTGATCACTTACTGGCTCCAAGCTCTTTTACAGTTTCATCCCCAGTCAGCATTACTAGTTCTGAGTGGGACCTGATTTTTCTCATTAGATTACTGTAGCCTTTCCCAGGAAGTCAAGTCATATTAAATTCTTAAGGTTAAAATAAATATTTATCATGATGAAATAAAACAAAACATCTTGCCCTAGGAAGTCTCAGAATTGTTTTCCTCCAATACTTCAATACTCCAGGGACCCAAAATTTCATTGTTGTGAGTACTTTCTCTTCCAGTACTAACTTAAAGCCTTGCATGCCTTAGGTGGAAGTCTCTGTGAGGTGCAATAACCCAGTAATTCATCACCTTGAAGCCAACCTGGTGATGGACCTCTTTGAATTTAGCTAGACTAGTCTTGCAACAAAAATGGAATTTAAAATACCTAATGTCCCTCATTTCTAATTTATTATAGCTGCTCATCTGAATCCACAACCACATTTCAGTGTAGGAATATTTTTGCTACAATATAAGTTCATGCAAATCACCTCAACTGACAGCATTACATTATCTTGAATGTTGTGACCTAACTACTCATTTCCTGCATTCTTGTTATTTTTTTTTATATTTTGATGTCATTTTATTTCCAGCTAGAATTCAACAACACTATTGATGTAGACCTGTAGTCAATAAACCACATCACGTTTATTTTATATATGCTATTCTATATGGAATATTTTATGGCTATTGATTCTGCAATCTTCAAAAGGAACTTCTTTGGCCTTTGGTCACTATGATATCCAAACAACCTATGAGAAATTGACAAAAATGCTTCTCAATCAATTGTGATTATTATTTGGCCCTCTAATCTGCCCAATTGATTTAGGACTAGATGGATTATGCTTAAAGTTAAAGGTATTAAGTCTCAATGAAATGTTTTCCCTTTCCTTAGCAGAAGATCAATCATACTGAGATTAAGTATGATATCCGTTCCTGGATAAATTTTAACTTTCCTGATTTTCTTTTGTGTTATACTGTTACCAATAATTGCACTGTATTGATATCTCTCAAAGTAATTCACCTTTACATGAGGCTTTCATGTTTGTAAAGGGTTTTCCTTACAATAACCACTGAGGTTAGGTATTGTAAGTATTAATTTCTCCATTTAACAGTAGAAGGAAAAGACTATATGTTGCTACATGACTTGCCCAATACAATAATTAAGGCAGGATTTAAATCCAAACTTCATCTGACTCCAGATCCATTAGTCTTCCTATTGTATTACAATCTAACAGACGCAGACTTAAAAATAGTGTGATGTCACTGATCCTCTTTCAGAATGGATGAACAACAATAACACTAGCACAATTAAGTAAAGAAATAGTAAGGAGGTTGGGGGGGTGGGGGAGAAGGAAGATACCTATGGATTGTTTGTTCATACACATTTCTACTACAGGGAAGGGAAGAGGCTATGCGTATGTGTGTGTGTGGGGGGGGGCGAGGAGGTTGAGAGAATTTTCATACACATCCTTTAAGAATGGACCAGAATCCTATAGACTTGCAGTACTAGAATATGGGGGAGTGATGCTGTTTCCATTTACCTACTATTTAAATAACTTACTTTCTAAAGTCAATCATCCTTATTTCTTCTGAAATCTTTTTTTCCATCTATATCATTTGATAAAAAGAGTTACTGTTTTTGCCTATTAAGTAATTCTTAATCCAAAGAACAAAAATGAAAATGAAGTGATAATTATCAATTGATCTCAGCTTTCACTATTAAAGAACCTTAGGCAAGAGGCACTAAGGGTATCACTTTACAACATTCCATCTCCACCACTCTCAATTCATAATTAAATAAATAATTCTTTCCTCCTCTCCTGATAACTTGTATAATTAATGGGTCAATTTAATGGCAAGTCTTCAAGTCAGTAATATTAATTAAGAAGAAGAGAATGTAAATGGCCTTCTAAAAAGGACTTATCTGCCTTCTTGACCACAAATGAGCACTTGTATTACTTCTTAATCAATACCAGGAAGCTGACTGGAATTAATGTCAATTCTTCCAGTTTTAACCACTTTTGAGAGCACTCTGGAGAAGAGCATTCGGTCTACCCAAGGGTGACCTTATATTTCCCTTAATTTACCTGACCTTTCAGGCAGTGATTGCATTTAATGCTTTTATGGGCTTGGTCTTCCTAACCAGCACCTTTCATTGCTTTAATTATTGACCAGAAAACTTTTGGAAATGTCAGAATTTTCAAGGCTGTTGTTTGATACATTAACAAGCTCACTAACTCTATTGTTGAAAAGTATCTGTGATACTCAAAAATGTCTAAAACTTTATTAATTAGGAAATACTCATTATTTAAGAAAAGAATTATCTTTCTTCATCTTTTAGAAACAGAATGTGACCTATAGTGCTTGTTCATAAGTTTTGAATGTAAAGTACAGTTTATGTCACATCATCACCTTCCACAAAATCCTCTTTGAATCTTGCATGTAAAAAGTAGAAATGGCTATATATATATATATATATATATATATATATATATATAAAGCTTTAAAATAATATAAAAACAAAGAATAAATCTTGCATCCACAAAATTTCTGGTGGACAGATCTTTGATTAATCCTTCCTTTATCTATGATGTCACAGAGCATATTTCATGACAATGCCTATCAGGCTCCTATAGAGAAACAGTAGTGTCAATTATCATAGTTTCAATTTATATAAAAATAATCTGATTAACCTTGGTTCCTGAATTCATGGACCATTACAATGTGAATGAATGAATGAAGACAATCTGAAGGATTTATGATGAAAAAGGCTATACACCTTCAGAGAAAGAACTGATGAAGTCTGAATGCAGATCAAAGTATACTTTATAAAACCTTAATTTTGCATGGTTTTTATTTGGTATGTATTTGTTTTTACAACATGACTATTATGGAAAGATGTTTTGCAATACTGCATGTGTATAAACTATATCAAATTTTTGTCTCAGGGAGGGGGAGAGAAGAGAGAGGGAGAGAATGCAGAGCTCAAAATGACAGAGTTGTTGGTGTTGGAACAACTGAAGCACATTTTTATTATTATTATTATTTTGGGGGGGGGTGCAGGGCAAATGGGCCTGGGTGGCCCACCTGGGGCCGCATAGCAGGGTGATAGTTGGGTGTCTGAGGCCGGATTGGGACCTGGCTGCTCCTGGCTCAAGGGTCAATGCTCTGTCCACCACCCAGCCACCCCTACTATTATTACCATTTTATTTTATTTTGTTTTTTTGTTTTTTTTCAGGGCAGTGGGGTTGGGGTGGCTAGCATGTCACACAGCTGAGTGATTATTGGGTGTATGGGGCCAGATATGGGCTCAGGTGCTCCTGACTCCAGGGCTGGTGCTCCATCCATTGCACCACCTAGCCATACCTACTATTATTACTATTTCTTTAATTTTAATTTTTTCTCTTCCCTTTACTTTATCGCTCAAGTGAGTCTATATTTTGGGGGAGGGGATATTTTGTTTACTCAAACAAGAATATTTTATTAATGTATAAAAAACATTATTTGTACAAAATGAGAATGAACATTAAATTTAAAAAACTACTCTAATCAATGTCAATAAGAAAACTGTGTTAAATTGTAGTGTAGATTTGCCTTATGGTCAAATGCACTAACATAAATCTTTTTTGGGGAAAATTTTTCATATTTAGAACTTTGAAGGCACTCAGTGCTACAGGAATATTGAAGATGGGGAGACTGAATGAAGTGAATTTTTAAAAGACATTTAATAAGTCCTTGGTAGTAGACCCAAGAATTCAAATATCAGCCTCACATATGTGACCCTTTTAATTGAGCCATGATGTTTTCCTATGATGTAGCAATATTGAAAATGAAATACTTTCCTACTGTACTGCCTGTATTCCTCATCCGGAGAGTAAATTAAGCCACCCTTGGAAGCCATGCAAGGTACTTTTCAGTCATTCATTATGACCATTCAGGGGGCTATTAATAAGTTACTACTTCTGCTTTAGAACCCTTGGGAGCTTTTCTTTCTCTTTCTCATGGTGTATTTGGAACATAGGAACATATATCCCTTTCCAATGGGTAAACTTTTATGAGACTGAAAAGGAAGTGATTTTGAGAACTATACTGCACTGCACACTGTTTGATTACAAAGGGATTAGGCTGAGGTTATTAATGACTTCTTTTATGTCTCAAATTAGCACTATAGGCTATTTAGTATTTTCTTATTACTTGCTTTTCATGAAACCACGCAAATCCTGTACATTAGAGAGCTGAGAGAGAGTTTTCATGTATACAGTTTCCATAGCCCTCAGGTTAAACATTTGCATGACAGCACAAAAAAAGTCTTGGAAATGATAGAAATGGGAAAGACTGATGTGAAGAAATGCTGCCCTGAGTCAAGTACAAACCCTGATCAAATATTAGAAGCCATATGGAAAGGGGAAAGGCATGTATCTATCTGTTTCAACTCTTCTAAGAGCAATAAACACTTTTTTTCTCAAAGTTTTCCTATTAGTTCCTTTGTTAAAAAGATAAATGTTGGTGACATATAGCTGATTTCACATATATCTGATTCTTTACTGGATCTGTTGTTCATCTAATTTGGTGCAAAGTAATGCTATGTAATTTAGTGAGCAATTGTGTAAAAAACAATACAATCTGTCTTTTTTTTTATCTGTTGAGAATGATTTAAGTCACCATTGCCAAGTCTCAGTTATTTGGAATTAGGGAGACTGTGTGTCAAGAGAACCAACCTTGGGCCTTAGTTTTCTCAACTTTCAAGCAAGGTAGGTGGGTTTGTTTGTGTGTGTGTGTTAGGGGGGTAGAGATTTGACTAGATAAGGCTCCTGAAGGTACTTCTCCACTTAGTTCAATTTTGCTTTCTTTCCCTCTCCACATAGACTAGAATACAATCGGTTTCCAGACCCCAAAGCCTGTTACCAGAGTGTGTTTATGGTTCTCTGACACACAGACCAGAAGGCAGGCTTTAGGAAGCCCATACATGATATTGTGTTACTGGTCATGGCAGCAGGTATAGACCTTGAATTATGTCATGCTATGAAAGCATAAAGAAATACATCAATGAGTCTATGAGCTGTGAAGAAAACAGCCATCTGCCCAATGGTATTTTGAAAGCCTTTGTGGGAAGTCAGGCCCATCTGTTCTGTTCTACAACAGACCTTCCCCTCTCTGCTTCCTTGGGACTTTCCCCCTTGGGTGACCCAGACAGTTTGCACACCCTCTCTTCAATTCTAGACCTGTTTGTATCTATCTATGGATGCACTGTCAATCTATAGACAGATATAGAAATAGTCTGTTCTTCTGACCTTTGGGGAACTAGTGTTTTGGTATTTTTTGGTTTGAGCCAGCAGGAGATATAAATAATTTGATAGAATTGTCTGTTAGGACAGTGTCCTTTTCTTCCTCTCAATGAGAAAGTACTTGAGAAACTTGTAGACAGATCAGGATTAGGCAATGGTTGGGATCTGGTAGAATATTTGGGCACTGATGCCTGTAAAGTACCCAGAAACAACTTTGAGCTAGTAGACTGTCCAAAAAGCATTGGCCATGCCAGTGAGATGTCTGCTGACTTTGGCCAAGGATAGTCCCATGCTTTCCTGTGTGTTGAGGGTTTTACAAATATCCAAGAACGTAAGTAGCAGCTTGCAACAATGGCCCCAGCCATTCCTCTGGGAAGAATATCAGATGGGAGGATTCTAGCTCTAGTAATGGAGTACTGAGCTTTGGTATCCAGATGAAGACTCTGCATTCTGATCTCCACTATGCCAGGTCCTGCTCCGGAAGACTGAGGTGGTGTCCCGGGGCGCCCGGCCATGCCCAGAGCAGAGGGGCCTCATTCCTGGGCTACTAATGGAGGATGCCTGGCAGCATGGTGGAGCCCTCAAACTCCAGAAGGGCCTCTGCAATCTCTGTCCTTTTTAATCAAATAGAAATATGTGTCTTGCAGAGGAATGGACATTTTTTTCTTTCTTTAGTGTAAAATAATATTTAAATTTTTTTCATATAATAAATCCCCCTACCCTGAATGACTAAGTGAAAGAAGTTCAGGGAAATTTGAATTGGACTATTCAGTTAACCCCAGAGGGACATATAGATCTCAAAGGGTCAATTTGAAGTGGTTGGAGAGAGAGTTTTAAAATTGACAAATTTTCCTTAACCTAAATTGTTTTAGGCATGGAGCCTCACCTGGAAGATTGACAAAACTGTAGTACAAAGATTCAGTTCTGACTTGGCACTATCTTATAGTAAGTTATAGAGAGGTCAAGTGTTTCTGGTCAAGACAGAGGACATATAGAACTGATAGAGAAATATGGTTGGCATCAGCTTGGATAGGATGCTGTCAGTTGGAGTTATATAAAAGGATAGATGCCATCGACCAGCAACCTACAACTAGAGGGAAGTTTTGTAGGTCTGTGGAAGAGGCATGATGAGAAGTAATA